>NW_019396441.1:50032-96525 GCF_000591075.1 Eurytemora carolleeae | reverse complement strand
AACCAGGATGAGGTAAATAAAGCCATAGATTGCACTTGTCCAGGGGGAGCTGAGCCACCCTGAAAACTATTGATTGCACTGGTCCAGGGGAAGCTGAGCCACCCTGAAAACCATAGATTGCACTGGTCCAGGGAAGCTGAGCCACCCTAAAAACACCGCTGTTCCTAACCTTATTTTGTTGTAGAGGGAAAATGAAGTAGCTAGAAAACTAGAACATATTGACAGTCAGACCTCGATAGATGAAGGATCTTTTGATCATAGGTAGTTTATTAAATTTATATTAAAATCATTATGATGTTTCAAAAATTTGCTGTATTTGTAATAAAACGATTTTTCTTTGGATTTAGCATGAATTTGTCCTTCAGTTTAATGCTTATTTTTTATTTTTTTTTACATATTAATTATTTTAGTTGAATATATTTTTTAAATAATATTTTTTTTAGTTTAAATGAAACTGTGAGCGGAGAACCTGACACTGAGGATCATCACAGTGATCTACTTGAACAAGATATATCAATAGATAGTCCTCATAGGAGTAGGAGTAATCTAGGGGTAGGTTTAGTAGGATATATATGTATACAATAGATAGTCCTCATAGGAGTAGGAGTAATCTAGGGGTAGGTTTAGTAGGATATATATGTATATAATAGATAGTCATCATAGGAGTAGGAGTAATCTAGGGGTAGGTTTAGTAGGATATATATACATTAGATAGTCCTCATAGGAGTAGGAGTAATCTAGGGGTAGGTTTAGTAGGATATATATAAACAATAGAAATTCCTCATAGGAGTAGGAGTAATCTAGCGGTAGGTTTAGTAGGATATATAAACAATAGATGACCTCATAGGAGTAGGAGTAATATAGGGGTAAGTAGGATATATATACAGTAGATAGTGCTCAGAGGCGAATTCAGGTGGGCTATGGGGTTTCAGCCCCCCCCCCTTTTAAGGAGCGGCCAATTAGCACAGCCCCCCTTCCATCTACAGTTATTGGAATGAGCAATGACTGAGGCTATAAACAATACATAGTCCTCATAAGATAAAAAGATTTAGGGGCGGGGGGAGCTCAAATAGATCAATGGGTTCTGAATATATGACCGGAAATACTAAAACATTTTTTATATAATTATATATATATATAAATGGGAGGGAGCTCAAACAAACTTACAATTTAAGATTACCAATCACCATCATCGATTCACAACTATTTATTGAGAAACCTGAAACTATGACACATATATTTCCTTACTGTCTCTGCAGCAGAACTTCATTAGTCGCTTTCTGCTAAAAAAGTAAACTTCATAATACAAAAGACAAAACAAAAGTTTGTCTGTTTGGATGTCGGATCATAGATCATGAATCCCTTGACTGATTTGCCTTAAATTTTTATTAGAGAACACGGTTGAATCATGAGAACGTTCCTAGTTTTTCGCTTGAAAAACTCTTAAGATCTCCGGGCAAAGCTGGGTTCCCAAGCTAGTATATATTAAAGTACTTCAATAACGGGTTGTCCAATCATAATATTAATAATAATAATTTGTCAACAATATTTTCAGAGCCGCAGCCAAACCCCTGCTGAACGACATCACCCTATTCTTCCCCCTTCCCCTCTCCCTCCTTCTAAAGAACAGGTGCTACAAAGGATTGTAGGGTAGGGTATAGTAGGGGCAAAATATTCAATTTTAATATTTATGATTTCTGCATATGCCAGCTTATTTGCTGAAATTTTTAAGACCAAATATAGATATTTTGTATTTCCGGTATTTTTTTCCAAATTGTTTGACTGAAAAGAAATAATTTACTAGAAAACAAAATCTGAACCAGCAATAAGTTATCATTTAATTTAGTTGCATCTGATGTTCCTACAATGGTACAAGGATACTGTACGTAGTTCTCTATTTTATTTCATGTTTTGTTTTTTTTTCTTGTAAACACAGCTGATCTTTATAGGTATACAACGGCCTGGGCATCTTTCCGTTAACGGGGAAAGCCGTTATGTTTTTCTTCCTAACCCAACCTGAATTTATATTATAAGAACTTTTAATTATACGTTAATACCATCTAGTGAAAGCTTTTTAATTTCAAATTAAAACAACAAATTTGAGCAGGGTTGGTTTTTGCTGCCTCTAGAGAGTCTAGAGGCATTACCACGTCATAATAAATCAGATAAAATTTTCCTCAGAAATATTGTTCACTAATAAAAAATACCAACAAAATTTTGTAAATGTAAAAAAAATGTGTTCTTTAATTAAAATGGCCTTTATTTCGCAGGTTTTTAGCTATTCCCCCTTTTTTGAATTCATGGCCCTAAGCGCAAACATTTGTAATTTGTGGGGAGGGAAATAATTTTATAGAGCAGGGGGAAAAAATTTTTAAGAAAAAATATTCCTTTGTTAGACACAGCTTGTTATTTGTATCTTTAAATGAATGAACAAAAAGTCAGCTATGTTTTACAAATTAAAAAATCCTTTATTTCTCACTGTTTTTTTTTGCAATTTTTTTTTAACCCAATTTTTGTGGTTTCTGCATTGCAAGCTTGATTTTTCAATTTATAATTTGAAATTTTTCGCACGCACTAAAATGAATAAATTTTTCAGGGAAAATAAAGATTTAGTTTTTTTATATTTTATTTCTTGACGTACTGCTAGTCAATTTTTACTTGGAGACTAATTGGCAAGAACATGAACTAAATATGTTTGTTTCTCTCCTGTATTTTTCTATTTTCTAAATTTAGTTAAAAATTCAACAATTTAAGGTTTTTTAAGATAAATGCTGGGTGTCATTTTTTATCATTTTTTTCAGAATTCGCTTTTAAGAGGCTCCATAAAGATCTAAGTATTTATAGATGTATTTTCTAGTTAATAACGCATCATTATGCTCAACATTGCGTAGTATATAAACTAATAATAAATTAAAAACTTGTTCATTTTATTTTTTCACCTTGTCGACGAGGTTATATCTTTTGTAAAACTATTTTAAGAATTCATTTGATTTATTTTATTTCAGGATGAACTCGACAACGCGTATTTAACCCTGCTGAACCAGCTAGATATAAACCAGCATCCATTACCCTCCCCCCACCTCACCTCCCCATCCACTCCTCACCCGTTCTCCGTCCCTCATCGCCACTCCCCTGCCGACCAGAGACCATTGAGTGCCGATCCTCATCAAAACAAACAAAAGGAAAAGAAAAAATAGAAACTCCAAAATAAGATTTTCCCAGAATTTGTGAAGAAAACTATTTTATTTTCATTTTTTATCATTTTAAAACAAATTCAAAGTCAAATTATCTAATTTTTCTTGAAGGATGATCGTAAGAGACATAGCGCCCATGTACCGCTGCAGTACGCACAACCCCCGCCAGGGGCAGAATTCCCGCATTTTATCCCATTTAAACCTGATAATAGGATCAACAGCAGATCCCACACAACCTCACAACAACAACAACAACAATTTAGTCAACAAAGTTATCAAATTGACAACAATAGTAGCGGACAAAGCATAATAAATCAACGTACAGGTACAGTTAACAGTTTTCTTAATTGGAAATTAAATTCTTAAAGGGACTGGAGAGGGAAAATGAAAGGGGTACAAGCTGAAACCTAAGCATTTTAGGAGTTGATCTAGACCCATGTTCCTGTCATGTTCCCATCGCTTTAAAACACGGGGAGTGTGTCTTTTGCCTATCATTGTCAGAAGTTTGCAATGAGTAATCCAGTTTCCATTGTGAGGAGGGTGATAAACCAGTTCATGGTATTTGATTTAAAGTCTATTATAGAGCCTTCAATAATAGATATAATTTATAATATTGTTTATACGCCGTATCATACCAACATTTTTAATCATACTTAATAGTCGTAAGGAAACAAAATATGAAGAACAGTATTTTAAAAAACGTTTAGAAATTTATGTATTGTGCAAAATTGCTAATATTCATGATAACTCCTTTTTTGTCCAATTTGGATCTGTAGGTCATTGAGTAACGTGAACCTTTATGTCAATTTACGTATAATTTTATATCAATTTCTCGAGACAGGAACATCAGATAGAACTCTTATGGGTCTCTATCAACTCCTAAAATGCTTAGGTTTCAACCTATACCGCCTTTCATTTTTCCTTTATAGTCAATTATTTCTGGAGAATAAACAATTTTTCGAGTTTAATTTGCTAAAAAAAAAACAGGGTAAAATAAGTGAATAAACACAAAATTATTTTCAAAATTTCGAGATCACATTTCCATAACTTCTTCTCATCCTATTCCAGATAGTTAATGTTTTTTTTAATATCGTCTAGGCTAATATTTTGCTCTCTATGCTTACTTCACCGCTTAAAGAGACTCTAAGAGAATAAACAACTTTTCCAATTCAATTTGCGGATTTTTTCTGATAATAGGGTATAAGTAAGGGAATAAACTAAAAATTATTTAAATTATTCGAGGTCACATTTTTCTAAACTTCCCCTCACCCTATTACAGTTAGGCTATTTTTTTAAATTACGTCTAGTTTAAAATTTTTCTGTCTATAACATAATGTATTTTGACTTTTTAAAGAAACTTTGAGCGATATTTCAAGTAAACCTCCATGATAGGACAAGGCCCGATTCACAACTGTACCCTTGAAAGCAAGAATGAGGAAAATATTGTCGTTTTTCTAGTTCTAAACTATTTTTATTTCTCAATTATAAATCTAAGAGATTTTTCTGCATTAGAAATGCGCAAGTCACTTTTGTATAGAAACCACATTTGTAGATAACAAGTTGTCAAAATCTTAAACATTATATCCATTTCATTCTTGATCAACATCGTGCTGTGAATCGGATATTTTCATCTTTGCTTGGAGAGCCTTTAAATACAAATTATACAGAAAGTTCAACGTACTTTTAATTTGCAGAGAAGGTAGATGGCTCCTATAGTAGAAGGGAAGCTAAGGCTCGATCTGGTAGTCGGGGTTCAGAATCATCTCAAGATCAGGATCCGAGATCACATGGTTTAGTGGATCCCGGACGGGTTCGCACAGGAAGTAAAGGTTCTAAATCCTCCCATGGATCAAGGACGTCAAAGACATATTATTTCGGTGAGAACCCCGACCCTTCCAACGGGGTGGAGGACCCCTTGAACACGTCTATGGAGGGTGCTACGCCCCACAAGGGCGAGGTTGTGAGGATCAAGGTTCCTTTCCAGGACGGAGAAGGAACTCCGGAGACAGAGGACAGGATACTCAGGGAGGACAAGGAGATTAGTCCCAGATATAACGGACACAAAGTCACAATACAGGTACGCATCTGTTGATTGATATTCAGGGCTGTCCGATTGTGTACCAAGTTAACTCCCTGGGCTGTGATAAAATAGATAAAATAGTTTTTTAACAAACCAAAAATGATATTTTAAATGATACCATTTATAACTTATTCCATATAAGACCAAATTCAGCCACAAAATTTTATTTGAATTTGAAAGGGGCTCGGCCTTGATTCCCACGGAACGATTATGATCCTTATCGTCACCATTGCCATCGTCTTTTTCGTTGTCACTTTGTCGTTGTCATTGTCATTGTCATTGTCATTATATATGATAGTCATATTTTAATCTGGGAAATGGTTTTTCTTGGTGGGCGGCGACGTTCAGCCCGACTGTTTATTATTATTAGACATTTTACATTATATTATTATTATCATCTTAGTTTTGTTTTAACCGAATAATTTGAAACAAGTTTAATTAATTCCCTCAAATTCATTTGATCGCAAGAGCTTCTCAGTTTTCTTCATTTAATTTAATACTTCCCAGGGGACAGATGGGTTTTTGATCGCATGAAGGGTGGGAGGTAGGGGGATAAGAAATTTTTTAAAACAACCTTATTTCTTTTCCATTTTCCATTTTTATCTCCATAAGGTAGAAACATTTATTTTAACTCCATTCAAACATNGGGAGTTATGATTATTCAACAAAATATAAGCCACTTAAATAAATTAATCAATTTACAAAAATCGGTTTCAGGTGAATAGAGCTGGACAGGATGAGGTTGACCAGCCTACTCCTACAAGCTTCAAATCCAGCCAGATTTCAATGCGTCAAGTCACAAAAAAATCCATATCATCGTCATCTAGAAAGGTTAGTTTGTGCAAAAAAAATTGACTTGATGCTAGGGGTCTATACTATACCCTTTGAAAATCTGTTCTTTTTCACAGAAGTTAGTGTGTTCTTTCATGTTTATATTGGGGATTATTTGGTAAATAGATTAATTTTAGGGGGAAATTTATAAATTTTGGGGTAAAATGTATGAAAAAGGATGGAAAAAGCTTGACTTTTCGTGTCAAATCTTTTTTTCGGATCTTTAAAAATCATTTCATTCTTATGTAAGAGGAGAAAAGCCCCACAAATTTTCTTTTCCTTGAGGTTTTGCGGGGGGGTGGGAGTTCAATTGAATATGTTGGGAGCCCTCATACCACAACCCACATTTTTAACTGCCCAGCAAAGAAAACTACCATGACTGCCAGCTCGCTCTGGGACAACCCTATTGACGTGAACATCCATCTCGGACTCAAGACTGGCCAAGAAGATAATTCAGCATAGAAAGGGCTACAAACAACAACAACAACTGTTTAATTGAATTGAAGAGTGGAGTGGGGGGGGGGTGATGCTTTTAATAGAAAGTGTATTAAAGTGTATTAATTAACTTTATTTAAAAAGAAAACCAGCCCAGTGGGTTTATTGTTTTATTTGGGGGCTTTTTTGAGTTTTTTAATTTGAATGTAATTAGAACATACTAAAATTTATTCTGCGCCCATCTTCTATTTAAATTGTGAACATGTTCTTTTTGTTTAAATTTTAAAACAAGAAGAAAAAAATTCGCGGATTTTTAAAAAAAAATTCACGGATTTTCAAGAATTAAAATTTTTTTTACAAAATTAAAAACCTTTAAAACACATTTTTAAAACTTTTATCATTCGTAAACCTTCCCTGTGGTCACGTGATGTCCCACAAAAAATTTGGGCCCGATCGGTTCAGCCGTTTTGACGTTTATGGATACAAATAGACAGACAGACAAACAGACAGACAAGCCAAATTTATATATAGATAGATTCAAAATAATAGGACTATTTAAGCAAAAGATGAACTTAATAGGCTATAATCATATGTAAATACTTTTCAAATACAAAAATATCTCCTCCCTTCTTCATAAGGGAATACTGCAATTTTGGGGTGGTGGGGCTACTTAGATTAATCGGTTGATATTATATGCTCAAGAAAGAATACCACTGTTAAATACCAAAAAACTTCAGCTTAATCATACATAAAAATGACAAAGGAGGAATTTTAAATTTATATCCTTGTTCTATCGCAACATATTTTTAAAACATTGATATAGTTCTGTGTATCTTCTTGGGTTTTTTAATATTTTTGATACTTGTGATATAAGAACAAGCACTGCAAATGATTGATTGCTTCAAAAGTTTTCTACAGTTGGATTTGACTGGTCTAAAACCAGAAACCGTCTTGAAGTCCATAGTGATAAAGTTAACTACTTTGATTCATTCAATATTTTTTTTTGAAAAAAACTAAGTATTCGAACAATATTTATTTTGTTAAGATAATTGCTTTTAGTCTAAAAGGGACTGCAAAGGAAAAATGAAATGGGGTATACCGGCTGAAACCTGAGAATCTCAGGAGTTGAACGATACCTGTAAGACATCTATCTGAGAAATTGACATAAAACTGTATCAAAATTATACCAAAACGTATATATGTAAGATATACGTCCGTATCACGTGACCATAACTCCTTCCAATGACAGTGCAGTATATTGGTCATGTGATATAGACGGAGGCACGTCACAATAATACTGCACTGCCATTGGTTGGAGTGCTGGTGGCATGTTCTGGACGTATAAAAAATTATCAATTATATATCTATTAAAATTTAAAAATTATGTAATTCAAATAATAATAAGAGCAAACTTGAGTTTCTCAGGCTCCTTTGGGATATCGTTGTTTTCAGATTGGTTGTGTTTTTGTTGAATATGATCTGTTAAAAATTACAAATCTTGTACAAAATCTTACATAAATACGTTTTGGTAGAATTTTGACACAGTTTTATATCAATTTCTCGAACAAGAACATCATATAGAACTCTTATAGGTCTCACCAGCTCCTGAGATTCTCAGGTTTCAGCCTATACAAGTTGGTTTTATTGGGTTTCTTTGGGTGGTTTTTTTTGGGTGTTTTTTTATACCAACCCTGCTATAACTGCCAAGTTTTGTTTTGCACTGGTTTTGTGTACTGTACAGCTAGCGCTGTTTCCTTGTACTATTTGTTTAATGATAAGATAAGTTGGGTTAATTGTACTAATTGCATTAATTTTGTGTACTGTTCAGGTGAACTCTACTGAGGAAGTACACCGGAGTACACATACAATGGTTCTCTCAGAACATAGTAAAGATAATCAGGTTCAGGCTTTATATTTAACTCGGCATTATGCTTGTAAAGATATTTAAACATAATGGTCCTAAGTTTGTACTTTTTAATCTAAATTTAAAAAATGAAATATTTATGACTTGATTATAAAAGGATCCACTAAACTTTAAAACAGGATAATAACTGGTTATACACAGTTATAAACTATAATTTTAAATAGCAATTGTGCAGTGAAGTCAGAACCATTTTACTCAACAAACAACTGGTTAAACTAGTTGCCTTGTATCAACGTTAATTAAACAACAGAATTCTGAAATGTCGTCTTCCTTTTCCTGTTTTAATGCTTTCCTCGTTAGTGCAAGTTAAAATTAATAGTTTTAAAATTGTAAAAATAAGTTTCGTAAAAAATTTGTTGGTGCTACCTTTAATCCTTCATAAAGCTCGCTAGCATTGCAAACTGTTAAAATTGTTTTATGTAGGGAGTGGTACATAGTGTAGAAGAGTATGAATGTGCGGATACCAGTATAAAGGATGGTAAAGTGGTGGCTCAACATAATGAGTACTCGATACACTCAACACCTTCAACTCCTTTACAGGTAGATATATACCTACCCCCTTTACAGGTAGATATATACCAACCCCTTTACAGGTAGATATATACCTACCCCTTTACAGGTAGATATATACCAACCCCTTTACAACCCCTATACTCTTAAATTCAAAAGTCTATCTAGTGAAGTCCTTTTTAGCTTAGTTCTTAACTGATAGTTCTTGGCGACAAGTTTACAACTTTAAGAAAAAAGAAAAGAAAATAATTTTTATAAATTATGATTTTGTGAGATNTAGGGAGAAAAATGAAAAATTGGACATGAAAATTGAAAAGTCAACCTTTTAAATCCTTTTTCTTACGTTTTACCCAAAAAAATATTTATTTTCACCACTCAGCCAATAATACCCTAATAGATACCTTCTTCTGGGAGAGGTAAATAATCTTCAAACGGGGGAATGATTTTTGATGAAAATATACACCCCTGAGATTGTCCCTATGAATATATATAATCTTGTTTAGTTCGGTGTACCAACCAACCATAACTCTTCTCCTGCCAGGATTAGAGAGAACAGAAATACAAGGTTAATTTTAATTTCATTTTTTCTCGCCCTTTTTTATTCGGAAAATTTCATTATTAATTAATCATTAATTGATTCAAAAATATGATAAAAGTATTTAGTTTGATATATTTGTTACTAAGATATTGTCAATTAGATCCGTTTATTTAAAGGACTGCAAACAAAATTTCATGTGACCCTCAATGCAAATAAAGCAATGCCCGCTTCACAACCTAAATATTGTGGAAGATGTTGTCATTTTACTAGGCTGTAAAGTGTTTTTACCTGAAGTCACTTGTGTAGAAAAACCACAATTGACTATAATCCAAAACATTGATATTTAATTCATACTACCATTTTAAGGGTATCATAGTGAATCGGACACTCCTTTCGTTGCAGTTTGCATGGAGGGTCACTTGATATAACAGTAATAGTCTCTTTGTTAGGTTTCGTTGTGAATCGGGCTTTGCCTTCTTTGCATGGAGATTCCGTTGAAACTTCACTTATATTCCCTTTTTCCGATTTATTTATATTACAGGTCCTCTCATACCTCTGCCAGTAAAATCCCTCAACTGCAACCTAGAAAAGAAACCTTCTTCTAAACATATCTCTATATCTGCTCTACCCTTCAATCCTTCCCAAATCAGAGTTCGAAAACTAAACATCATCCTGTGAACACGTCAACCTGAACACGTTCAAACTGAACTCCAAGAATCAAACGAACGAGCTCAGTTTGAACTTAAACCAGCGTTTAATGATGCCAGATAAAATGACAACTGAAGAACCTGAATTTTAGTGCTAAAATACTGAACTAATCTTTGCTTCTTGTTCTCTCAAATAATTCCCTAGAACCCTGGGATGATAACTACCCTGTACAGTGTATAATTGTACTGCGTATACACGTGTACAGGGTGACCCCTGCATAAAGCAGACTTAAGACTGCCACCAACCTAAAAGTACTATTTTACATGAAACTTCGTGATCCTATTTTTCTACCAAACCATTCCAAACATTTATCAGCATTTCAATACTAATATCATAGCATACTGATCTATTATTTTACCTTGTTTATGTCACAAAAGCATGATTATAATGAATGTTAAAACATATTATTATCCCGCCTTCTCCTTTAAAGTTTACAGGGGTGTATTCTTATTTCCTCGGTTTCATTTTAATTTTAGTCAATTTTTCTCCATAAATTCTTAAATAATTACAAAAAGGCAGAACTTATTACATTTTTTCGTTTTTCTTCAGCTTTTTTATAATCAAATGATGTTAAATTTTAAGGATTAAAAAGTCGTTTTTCTGAAAACAGATTTGTTAAAAAATAATGTATAAACCCTTAGAATTGTTTTACAGACACATGGTTCTACATAGCCAAAGAAATTAAGCCGAGGTGAGGGAAAATCATCAACATATTTTTGTACGCTTTTTGTTAAATTCAATCCGAGATTTTTATTAAAACTTATGTCTAAATCATATTTTACCAATGCCAGTTTTTGTAGTGTCGATTTTTACTTATTAATTTTGCTTCGACGTTTTTTTTGATACCCTAACCCCCCCCCCCTTTTTACTCTATTCAGTTTTATATCTACTATGTACAAATTAAATAACCGGTTTTCCTCTGCTTACAAATCCAGGTTTTGGTCGAGGGAAAATAATCTTAAAATAATTTTATTAATATTTATTCATTGATTGCTATCGTAACTACATATTAACATACTATTTTTCTAATCTTATTCCTAAATGATTTCTAATTAGACCCCATCCTAAAATTATGTTTTTTTCTTTTTATTTTTGGGTTTAATTCATTCAGTATTATATTCGTCATAATTCTTGGTTTTCTTTCTTATTTAGCAATAAATACATATTCTTGAATGATCGATTATTTGTTCTGAAATTTTAATGAATATCCAAGGGTACAGGTAGAGTAGAGGCGTATTCAGAAGGGGGCTATAAGGGCCCAAACGTGTGCCAAGCTCTGACGACAGCTTGTGGCACGTGATTGACAGCTGCAAGATCTTCCGCTCGACATAAGGAGTTAGGCACTATGAAAATGAAACCGACCTTGGTTGGTTTTATTGGAGAATAATGCTCAATGTTGAGTCTTGTTCCAATAAGAACCCAGAATGCACCAATTCCTACCAAGAAAATCCGCCAAATAGAATATTAAACCGGTTTTTTTTTTAACTCAACTCTGTGGAAAATCATATGCAGCTTTGAATCCGAAAGCTCAAGCCTTAAATAAGGCCCAACAACAGCTTAACCTAAGCCGTGTTTTCCCGAGTTTTTTTAATCGTGGGCTTGGAAAACTATTTTTACTAAAAATTGTTTCAACTATAATTATTGTTGTTTCTGTTCTTCTGCTGAACTCGCTGAACATGTATGTTTTTGTTTTGTTTTAAAATATCCCAAACCTGTTATTTTTTCATATTTTGGACTCACATTAGAGTTGAACGGGATCATGTCATATTTTGAATTTGGTTTTCTCAGTATCGTTGTTATTGGATTTTTCTCATTTGGGAAATTAAATATTTTAATACTTAGAAATTTACCAAAAATAACTTTTGACTCTACATTAAACTCGTGATTATTTTTATAACTTTCAACTTTTGGTCTGTATCCCATTCTTCCTGTATAGAGACATCGTAACGAAATCTTAAGTACAGGGTGTCCCAATAAACATAAGAATTCAGTGACGAATTCGATATGGTCTTTTCAAATAATTCTTTGATTTAGTATAGTGATACCTACTGAGAAAACTGTAATCAGTATGAATTTAGCCTGCTTTGTTTACAATTTGTTTATGTTTTGACTGCATAAGGGTGTACCCAGTAAAACAAGAAAATTACAGTTTACGAACAGAGTATAGTTGTCCGTCTCCACTGTTCGTATTGCAAAACCAATATAGCTACACATCTTTACAGCCATTTCCCCTTTTCATAAAATGAACTCGAGCAGACATAATAATATTATGGCTTTTATAATCAGGTATTACAATGCAAATTAATAACAAAGACGATATCGAATTCGTCACTGAATTCCTATGTTTATTGGGACACTCTGTCCCTGTTAAAAAGTTTATATAGTTTACTCCGGTGTAAAATTTTTAACTCGTATATTCTTAGTATTAGCTCACTCCCTCTTGCTGCTGAGTTGTCACTTATCGAAACCCCATTTAAAGTTTAAAAAACCCCTTCAGGTTCCTTTAAATAGGAATGTCCCATGTTGACACTTTCATCAGGGTTAGAATATAGTTTATTAAAGTTTGTTATAGTTCAGCAATTTTTTCAGCTTTTAACAATGCATTGTTACAATTTGAATATAGATCTCAAAAATCTCATTTGATTTCTGTTTTATTCAAAAATTGTCTCAAGGGTTTCTCAGTTGTTTGACCTTCAAAATCCGATTTTCTGATTTCATGTATAGTTCAAAAAATTCCTTTAACTAGCTTTGGTATGCTTCTCCATTGAGGATAGAAGATTTTTAGACATTTCTTCATTGGTTTTTATTTGACTTGTTTTCCGCAATCTTATCAATTTTTGTTTTTATTTTTACCGCTGCTTCCCCAAATATTCTTTTTAACATTGAACACAACACAATTCAACGTATCATTTACTCTCAGACAAAGAGGGGATTCAATGGTAAGGCTAGTGGATTTTGCGGATTTTTTTTTGCCTTTGTAGATTTTCAAAGTATCTTTCAATGAAAATATCCCGGCGGGATTAAATGAAAATTGTTGCATATCAAAAAAACAGCTTTTTATAAAGGAATATCAAATTTATTAGGTTCTTTTTTAACATTTAACTTGCAGGATGGGGTAAACTTTTTTCCAAATTTTGATTGTTCCAGAACTCTGTTTTCTATGGGTTGTCCCGAGAGATTGAAAAAATTCTCGTTTAAGGTTTTGAAGAACAAGTTCTAATTCAGCTTTTGTCAAATTTACCGTCATGTATTTAATTTTTTGTGCAAGGGTTAGATTTACTGGTTTAACAAAATTTTGATTTTGATGGTTATTTTATCGTTATAGAACTGACGATGATCAACCCAGACCGAAATATATTTTCAATAAATGTGGAACAAACATTTACTTTTTGTACTCTACAGAGGTTTGGTCCATCACCATCACCGAATTTTTAATGTTGAATAATCTTCCTGGTTTAGCAGACATGCAATACAGAGAATCCAATTGTAGTTTTAATATTAATGTAAAGAAATTGAATTCTAAAAAAAACTTTTTCTGCTAGAGTGATAAACCCACGGAACAGTTTGCCGGGCTAATTAAAAGAGTCTAAATCTATATATAAATTTGGCTTGTCTGTCTGTCTGTCTGTCTGTTTGTATCCAATAAACGTCAAAACGGCTTAACCGATCGGGCCCAAATTTTTTGTGGGACATCTAGGGACCCCAGGGAAGGTTTATCAATGATTGAAATTTTAAATATTTGTCTCCATCAAAATTCGTTGTTTGTTTGTTTGTATCCAATAAACGTCAAAACGGCTGAACCGATCGGGCCCAAATTTTTTGTGGGACATCACGTCACCAGTCACCACAGGGAAGGTTTATGAATGATCAAAAATTCAAATATTTGTCTCCATCAAAATTCTATCTTCATTAAATATAAGGCTAGTCTTCAAATATATTCAAGAACAGTTATGATGAACATGTGAAAAATGTTGGTATATATTGTTAAATGTAGTGCAGAATCACTTTTTAATTACCAAAAATTGTATCTAAGCGAAATTAAAACAATATAATAATAATATATGCTTCTTACTGTAGAGATGGGCGCTTTTGGTTTTCTTCCATTTTGTTCGTTCATAGTTCATGATCGACCTATTTAGTTCGTTTTTTTCAATCGTTAATAAAAATTTATTTTGTTCGTTCTCAAAATTATTGTTCATTTTCCATCTATTTCGTTCGTTTAGTAAAAAACTAATGTTTTTCTAGTTTGTTCGAAAGATTTTAAATCGCTTTAATAACAATACCGTTTAGCGAAAATTTCGCATTTTTCGCGAACATTTCGCTTCATTTTCGTATTTCGTTCGATCGCGAAAAATGCGAAAATTTTTGCTTTTTCGCAAAATTTCGCTTCATTTCTTCCCGAAACAATGCGAAATATGACCAAAAATGTTCGCATTTTTTCGCGAAACGTTTCGTTCGCTGGTAAACCAACTTTCAACAAAGGATGATAATTTAGACATTTTTCTAGACACAAAATTTGATTGATTATGTGCGTATTTTATCTATAACATTTAATTTTTACAAGCTGAGTTCACACTTCACGCTGTACTCAAGTGTACATACAGATTTCCTAGCAGCATATTTTCATTGAGTAAAATAATGATATCTCCGTTTTCAATACACAGAAAAAGAAAAAAGGTATCGAAGTGAATCAAACCCACCCCTATGCAAATTGAAGCTCAATTAAATTTTGTCTTTAGTCCGTTTCAACAAATATTCGCTTGAAGACAAACTTGGTAAAAAGGCCTTTTTCATCCATTTTGAATGGGAATAATGTCCAATGATATCGTAATGCTCTCGGCTTTGGTCATCTAGGGGGTCTGCTACTCATTATGTAAAAAATTTAAAAGAAAGTAAAATATAATGAAAGATAACAGAGCTGAAAACTTTAGAATGAGATATCTTTAATCCCGATTTCTTAATCTGAGTATCTGAGTACACACTTTGGATTTTCTTCTTAAACCGTTTTTTCTTGGATATAGTAAAGAAAAATCAAAAACCGATTTTTATAATTCTTAATTTTATAATTCTTCCAATTTTTGAATATATTATCTCAAATGGCGCGCAAAATTTCAAACTTATCGGCTTCATATATGCGACTCTGATTGGTCGAATTTTATACACTTTTCAGGATACAAGTACAAGATTAGATTAGTCTCGATATTAAGAAAAAGAGAGGATCAAGCATTAATCTCAATATCCACTATTCAGAAGAGAAATCGTATACAAAAAAAAACAGTAAAGTGTTGAATATTTGAACTTATTTTCTCTGTGACTTATTTGATAATAAGGTTTCTAAATAAAAACAAAATTTAAGTTAGATTTTATTTTTTTGATAAATATGGGGTAACAATCATTACAGTTACAAATCTATCTATTTACATTATACAAACTTGAGTTACAAATAAAAGTTACATATTATGTATTCAGGGTTTAGGATTTAAAAATGAAGGTTAAGTCAATCCAATATTTTAACATTTTAATTTCACTATGAAAAAACATAGCAGACCTTTATCAAACATTTTTTATTTTAATTTTAGGAGCAACTTAAAATTTCAAATTATCTTCCTTTACGGGGTGACCCAGTTAACAAGAACTATATCATCTACGCTATATATACATTTAAATGAAACAATATAGTAACATTAATAATGTGATTTAACTGTAGATAAAATTCGGTTTCATTTCTCACGTTTAATGGATCGTCTTGTGGGTTTCATGGGCTTTGTGAAAAGTATTCTGCATCATCTAATAAAAGGTAATTGGATATTTTGTTGACATTTACTTTAATAGAGTTGGAGTAATAACTACCATTTTCCAGTTTAATGAGTCCGTCAGATACGAAAACTCTGGAAATTTTAACTTTTGTTCAGAGGTTGAACTTGGGGGGAACCACCCCAGTCCTATATATGATAGAAAATGGGGAATTTTCAGGTCAAAAACAGGAGGGAAAGTTATAAAAAGATAGGATTTTGATAAAGATTTATTAACAATTTTAAACATAAAAATTTCGGCTGCGGCTCGCCTCATTACAAATACCTCTTTACATCAATAAAAAATCTAACATTAAATATATTAAGACCCATAAAGAATAAGACATCATTGACAAATGTTCCAAATTTGTTTAAAGTCATATTTATTTAACTCATGAATAAAGCTTTGAATGCATTTTGATTCTCGTTGTCACATAATTTACACGTTTTGTTTGTCTGTGCTGAATTTAAGCATCTGACTGCATTTAACGCAAACAAGTCTTATTCTGAATAACTCTGTTAAATTATATATAATATATTAAGTCAAAATCTTAATTATGTTTGACAGGCTTTTTATATGAATGCTCCCAGAAATGGTAACTGGCAATGCTAAAAAATACATTATTCAGTATTTTCAGTATATTAATCTTATTGTTGGAAGAGAAAAAAATTCCTTATGCATAACTGTCGACATAACACAAAAAAAATCATTACGGATAAAAAAATGATATTTTAGAAAATTGTCCGCCATGACAAAAACAAATACACCCAGTACGGTTGTGCTCTCAGCTTTACACAAATTTAAATGAATTATTTTAAAAATAATGGATGTTTTTAAACGACTTTGTCAACTTTTAAGTAAATTTCTTTACAAAAATTTAATTCTATCGAGTCAACATATTAAATGTGAAAATAAATCTTTTCCCATTGTCACAAAATTTCTTAAAATCAATTTAACGAAACAAAAGGTTGGGACTTCGGAGAGTATATTCTGTAAACTTTAAACAATGTACATTGGATTAATTGAGGAGTTGTTCCAAGGACTGATCCAATTAAAATTTTATTTCCGTAGAAAATTTTAGTGGAATATTTCGGTAGAATATTTCGGTAGAATATATACAGATTTTGGAATCTTCATTATTATGAATAGTCGCCGGAATAAAGTCTTATAGGAAGACGACCACAAATGGATCAGCTGTTTCATGAATTTTATCAAACTAATGATTATTTATGTCAAAAATAACGCATTGAAAAAAAGATACAGCATGTAACTTATTTCTTGGTCATTTAAAACAATATCTTAAGAGCAGTGTAAGGAACTGAAAATTCAATCCCTGGATCCCTGGATCCGGGTCCGACATAACATTGGATCAACGTAAGTTTTTTCTTTGATTAGTATTAAATAACAGTTATTATGCTTAAGGAAAAAAGTTGTAAAATTGGAAGAAAGATTAGTTAATTGCCAGTATCCGGTTCACACTGAAATGGACCATAATTACTGCTTCACAGATCTAAAAGTAGTTTTTATAATTTATTATGGGAACCACTGCATTATGATGAAACATTAAAGTTTATAATGTCTGATAATATATCAATAATTCACTGCTGAGATGTATCTTCAGGTTGGGCACTATACAGTCGTATACTATAGATTCATTGATTCCACTAGATTTGCTAGATTCATTGATTCCACTAGATTTACTAGATTCATTGATTCCACTAGATTTTTTTTAAAATAAAAAAACATTGATCTCTACTTGAGAACTTGAGCAGATAATGCTTTTAACGGTACCGTTGTGCGTCGGGCATTAAAGGAGAGTATTGAATATTGAAGAAAACGGATTTATTTTTAATAAATATGTACTTCAAGTTTTATCAGAGCCAAGTATATAAAAAAATTCCCCCATTTTGATTAAATATTATGCTTAATCTGAATATGGGTTTAATACTGTTTTAACGCTGAATTTTTAGCTATTTTGTATGTTTATCTCTAATTTTCATTTATTTATAAAAAAAATCATTTTTAGAAATTTACTTCTCATAAATAATCAAAGGAAATGTTATTTTTTCATCCAAAAACATATTGAATTCAAAAGATAATCCTTTTTTAAGGAAGCCAATTATATTATTTTCTTAAAGCTTTATTAAAAATTGTCCAGTGCCAGGGGGGGGGGGTGGGTGTTTAATCTTAATCTGCATTTATCCAAGAAAGTAAACATTACCTATGATTCTCGTTGTAATGCTCTCATCTCCATCTGTGACCCCTGGCTGCCTAGGTCGGAGTTAGGTCCCTCCAACCCCTCTCTAAACTCTTCTCAATTTAAAACTCAAAGAAGCAAAGAAACAGATGGAAGAATGTAGAAATGAGTGTGAAAACAATAAGAAAGTGACTAAAAACTATGATTACCAGGAGGGATTTAGTCCCCAAGTAGAGCTAAATTTGTGGGGCGTCGCAAGCACGCCAATCTAATTGTATCGTCTCTGATTTGTGTATAAAATACCCATTTAAAGAGTTTTCACGGAAATTAGCAGTTTTTCGTCCGTTCTTAGGACTTCAACGCAACATTACTGCAAATAGACACTTCCCTAAAAAAAAGCCTTTGGCCAAGCCTTTTTTGACTCGAAGAAGAGGTTTAAGGTAAAAACTCGATATTGATGAACCCCCCCCCCCCTAATACCCTCCCTTGCTTTAAAAATTCTTGCCTACGTCCTCAAATATAAAATGTATGAAATATATTGAAAAACAAGGTTCAAAGATCTTCAGATAAACGGTTTTGTGAATAAATATTGGACGTATTTGACAAAACCAGTTTAGTATTTTACAAAACCAGTTTAGTATTTTACAAAACCAATTTAGTATTTTACAAAACCAGTTTAGAATTTACAAAACCAGTTTAGTATTTTGAAAAACTAGTTTAGTATTTTATTTATTATTATTATAATGTGCAAACGAAGAAATATTGTATAGAAAGAGGGGGACGGGGCACCTTGAATGCCTATGATTTAATATTATATAAACTTTTGAATACATATCTACGGTACCAAATATTTGTAATATTTTTTCATAAAGAATGAGACTGTAAAGACGACCCAAAACTCTAAAAATGTCTATTTCAAGCTTGACTTTTGGTTTCTGCATTCAATTGAGTATTTTTATGGATTAAGCACAGAAATAAGCCATTTTTGGTCAACAAGGAACCCTGAATGCAAGAAAACGGACTAAACATATTCCGTACAAGTTCGTCTCTGAAGTCTCTTCCTTTGTGAGTAACCCAGAGTTTTATCATTATTAGTTTATGTACAATTAATTATCTTGCCCCAAACACTGATTTTTTAAAACCCAATATCTTTGCAATTCGATCTCCTATGACCTTTGATATTTCAAATATAAATTCTCTGTTAGATGAAACTAGTTTAAATTTTTGGCACAAATGTGAGAAAAACTATCTTATCCGATATCAATTAGATATTCAAAATATTTTCCAAATATCTTCATAAAAGAGAAATTATGATTTAAAATATATTATTTAATCTTACGTGAAATTTACTTTAGTTTGCCGTGATAAGTTTTTTTTTTTTTAAGGTGGAAGGTTTAAAGGAAATAATGTTGTGAAGTTATAATTGCATCGGTTAGAATATGAGCGAATATAAAATAATCATTAAATAATTTCTAAACGCATGAATTTAGCAATAACCATACTATCCCAGTTGTGGTGCAACTATATCTGTAAATAAATATTTGCAAGATGGAGTCTAAATATCTGCATGAAGTTTGTTATCATCATCTATAAATTCTATTTTTAGTTAAATATTAATATTGTAACTGAATGTTATCTAAAAAGTGTAAGTTGGGACAGAGTACAGAATATAGATTTGAATAATTGAAAGCAACCATTTCTAAATCCGTTTATATTGAAGATTGAAGATTTTTCTTCAGGAAAATTTCAATTTTACAATTGTTTGAAAATTCATCCAAAATTTAAGTTTCACAAAGGTCAATAAAATGATCGGTTGCTTGATAACAACATTTGCACATTTGCAATATAATATATTTTCTAATNAACCCTTTCGGAATAAGAAAAAAACTTAAATACATATTTATTATTTATTCTTGATGAAGGATGAATTATGTGCATGAATTATTATGCATTGAATATGTCAAGTCCAGAATATCTAAAAATGAAGGATAGGATTATGAAATCAATATTCATCAACGCAAGTCCGCCATTTTAAAACATTTTTTAACATTCGAGTTTTTTTATTAAAAATGCTCCACGAGAATCTGAGATGATACCATTTAATTCCGATAAGTTGGTCTTATTTTACAATTCGCAAAATTTTAACGCTTTGCTAAATCGTTTGATAAAATCTTAGGTGACAGAAAATATTTTTGGTTCCAGAAAATATTAAGCATTGTAATAAAAAAACTTTGAATGTTTAAAAATGGATAACAAAAATAGCTGTTAACAATCTAATTATTTAATTCCAAATCAATTTAAAATCATAAATTATTTCTACAAATATTGGCGGATGTTTTTATTCCAGGATCCTGATGGAACATTAAGCATTAAAACATAATACAGGAAATCGGTTTTACCTATTTCCTATTTTTATCTCAAGGGACTTCAAGGGACTATCAACGTAATTTCATTTGATTCTCCACTAATGGAGTCGAATTACCGATTCAGAATTGTACTCTTCAAACCTTGACTGATCATTTCCGACGGATAAATCCTTATTTGTTTAATGCAGAGGTAACATGGTCCCCGAAGGCACTTAATTTTCAGCAAGAAAAATATCTCATCCTTCTTAAACTAATTTCGTACCGTTGTGAATACGAAACATGCAATGTCATTTGAAATTACGCTTAAACAAACGTTTAGAAGAAGACGAGATCAATATAATCTTCTCTATCCAGCAACATCTGAACAAAGTATATTTGGATGAAAAGGTATAAAATGTGAAGGGGAATAAATTCTTTATATCTTCTCTATTTCCAGTCTCAAACAAATCCTAACATTTGTTGATTTTCAAATAGAAATATTTCAGATAAAATTCAGAAAGAAAGATTGTTCGTCTGTGAATCCCATAGTTTTAAACCTATAATTCTATATAATTGAAAATCCAACCCAATTAAAATAATTTCACTTGACTTCTAGTCAGTTTTTTTATTAAACCTATAATTCTATTGGTGAAAATCTGGAAATATTTAGAATAAGAAATCTCCAATCTTTTTTTTGTGTACTGAAATTCCTGTTTTTACCTTCCTCCCAATAAAACTGCAGTACGCTATTTGTAGAAAAATTTTCAAGATGTTGTTTAAAAAATTAATAAAGTAAAATCTAGTAATTTTGTGTTCCTTGGTTTTCTTCAATGAGAACAGAGCAGATTTGGTTGCATCACTCGCTTCCATAGACAATGCCTGTGATAAAATAAAAAAAAAATATGAAAACTTTAGAGCAGTTTCCGGCAGTTACAAAGTCCATAATTAAGTTCTTTACACATCTGTGAAACTACTCAAGTTACCTTTCATTAAAAAGCAATATCACAAATGCCAGTTGCTTATCTTAGGTTTTTACATTTTTGGTGTGAGCTCTGCGGCTAAAACTCTTTAGAAACAATACAGTTGTAAAATTGTAAACTGGAGAAATTGTTCAGATAAACGTAAGACAAGCTTCATGCTTAGAGTCAACTTTAAAAAACTAACAATATACAATCATTGAAATTTCAAATTTATGAATATTGTACAAATAAAACACTTTAAAGTATTTTCTTTTTAAATATTGAAAATGGTTTTTCTTACTTTGGTAAAAGCAGCGCGTTTTCTGAACAGGTCTAATCCACTTCTACCATCTAAAATATGTATTAAGGATTCAACATGATATATAGTAAAAAGCGAGAAATTAAAATACAGTAAAGTTCAACCGCAATTTTGATTGGAGAAAGTTCTAAAAATAAATCCAAAACTGACAAATATGAAAGAAAAACAATAATTTATGTTTTTACCTTATCGTTAAATTAGCAACTAATTAAGGTAGTAGATATACATTTATAAAAACTTGCGTAACCCTTGGGTAGGTTTACATTAGAGGGTTATGTTTGAATGATATTTATACAGAAAAAAATAAAAGAAACCCTCTTAAAAGGGAAGGCAGGCGGCCAAGGCCACAACATTTTCCCCTTCCGTGCCACATATAACTTTTTTTGTCTTCCGGCAAAAATAAGCCACAACTGTACGGTCTTCCATGCCACAACATTTGAGTCTTCCTGGAATTATTACCTTTTCAAATGATAAAAGCTTGATCTGAAATTGTGATTTTAAAAATTCCAGCGACATCGTGCAAAAGATATATACAGGGTGTCCTTTTAATCTTGCCAATTTTCAAACTGTTGTAACTTTGCTATTGTTTAGAATTTTTCCGATCTGTACAAAAATTTGAGAAATCAAAATATAAACGTTTTGTTGTATACAATGAAAATTTACAATTTTAATACCAAAAAATGTACAAATTCAGTTATTTCATTTGAGCCATACTCCAATACATGATGTAATCTAAAGAAGCCAAGATTTGGATTGTTCAGAACTATGCTTCTAACAAAGGATTAACTCAGCTTTGTTAACTTTACCATCATCTAACAAAAAGACTGTTCCAGTTGTGAAAGCCTTAAGAGAGTAATTTTTGAGAACTTTGGCAAGGGAAGGTGGCCATTTTGAATATCTGTTAAAGAAAAAGAAGTGAACCAATTGATAACAAAGCGTTATTATTTGTAGATTAAAAATGTCACTGAATAAATGTAACCAGATCTATATTTCTGTTCATCATTAATGTTTCAAAATTTGCACAATTAAAATGACATCCCATCCCGTATATAGATCTTTACATTTAAGTTTTGAATTAAAATAATGATGATTCCTTTTAATGTAAACTGCAAACTTATTTTTCCACAAAAATAAATTCAAATTTTTCTCTAAAATGATTTATTTTTTAAAACATTATGAACAACAAAAAAGATGCACCATAGCATAGCATACTCTTTAAGTTCAACGGGCGCTCATAACCAATAATTTGCACTGTTAATGAGAAAATTGCAAAATAGATATTTTTTTGCGAAAATCTGTAACGCTTGCAGGTAATATTGTGATTTTTCTCATATTTTCTTATTCTTTATACTACCCCAGACAATTTGTCTTGGTGCCTACTATGCGTAAAATGATGTAAAACTTTCTTTGTAAAATGTAAAGGAGTTTTTAAACTGAACACATTATTCATTGATCTTTAATGAACTTCTAAAATATCTTAAAAAATCATGTTTTGCATAATGCGGCTGGATTTAAACAAATGAAATAACAGACTTTTTGCAGTGTAAATAAAGGGTAACAATTTTCATATACAATGGTTGTAATGTAGAAACTGTGCAATGATATTGATTTGTCTCTAAAGGGGTTAGATCGGGTTCCCTCTAGTTTTGTTCTAAGAACATAAAGAGTCTGTAGTGTGTGTGCATAAATAATGATTCTCTGATGGATGTGGTGGATATGCAATTTATAATATATATATAGAACCCTTGGATAGAACCCTTGAAAGAATACAAGACACATACATCATATTCAATTGTTTTCTGTTTTATTCTATCCTATACAATTCAATTAAATTCCATATTGTACTTTTCCATTATATTTCATTCTTTTTGTTTCTATGATGTAAGCTTATATGGCTTATTCTAATTCGTAATTTTTGTAAATATAAATCATATATTTTTACACTCGTTTATTTAAGTGGACCCCATATCGTGCATTTGTGAATAAATTCATTTATTTAATTTTTCAACATTATGCATAAAAATGCACTTTTATCTCTAGGGTACAGTTACAGCGTATTGGTCTGACTATTCTCAAGAAAATCATTTTTAATTAAAAAAGTTAAATGTCTTTTTAAAATGTTATCGCCTTTTGACCAACATTGCCAACCTATGATCCCCTGAACAGAGGGACGTTAAGTTGCTTAACGTTCCTCGGAACAATCAAGTAAAATAACGACCTGCTTTGTAAAGTTTTCGTGAAAAAAATCGCGTATTTTTTCTCAAAAGACGATAAAATTGTTTAAAATCGGAAAATTCAATATTTTACTTAACCACGGATTACCAAGATCAATTTTTGTCTAAAAAACATCCCTTGCTGCGCTCTGGATGTATTATAGACAAAAATTGGTCATGGGAACCCTTGGTAAAGTTAAATTCACTTATAACTTCGCTGTAAAGTAGTTGGAAATAATTATAAACTTTTCCAAAAATTTAAACTTGTTAAATTTTTCCTTGAATCCTTCCAATGAAATTTTAAGCAATTGGACCTCTAGTTAAAATATATTGTTGAAATTTAATGTTACTAGGCTTTTAAGGCCTATTTAAATTGTGAACATGTTCTTTTTGTTCACATTTTAAAACAAAGAAGAAACAAATTTTGCGGATTTGTGGATTTTCAAGAATTTAAATTTTTTTTACAAAATTAAAAACCTTTAAAACACATTTTTTTATTTTTATCATTCATAGACCTTCCCTGTGGTCACGTGATGTCCCACAAAAAATTTGGGCCCGATCGGTTCAGGCGTTTTGACGTTTATTGGATACAAACAAACAGACAAGCTAAATTTATATATAGATGAACAATAATAGTGTTTAAAATATTGCTTTCCCAACATTTACTCACGTATTTTTCGTATTTTCTTTTTCAATTTTGGCTATGCTTTAGAATGGTTGACTTGATATCATTTAATCCACATAATCCACATAGATGATACCAATTGATGTTAAAGGGACTGTCGACATATTTTTAAGTGACCCTCCTAATAAAGAGAAACATGTCCGATTTACAATGGTACCCTTGAATTGCAATGAGCTAGGAATATATCGGCGTTCTTCTATATTAAAATAAGATAAATTCCTTCCTGTAGTCTTTGATGCATACGTCATTTTTACATGCCAAAAGAAAAATCATCAATTTTTAGAAAGAACACAAGGATTTTTCCATTAGTTTTGCCTAGATTAAGGGTTGTGCCGTTGTGAATTGCGCATGTAAGCATAAATTTACTTTATATTTGTTCTTCAGTCAGTACATTTATTTTTGGTTAGTCCCATCTGTGGTTAGAATGTGGGATTAACCTTTGTAATTAATGAAGCAAGTTTTTCTTTACAAGACATCAACATGAACAATCAGAAACTCCGAGAAAGTTTTGACGCAACTAGTAGGAAAATGTTTATCCTTTATCCAAACTAGCTTGGGAACCCAGCTTCGCATTTTGATTTCGCGGAATTTTAGCACTTTTTCGTGGAATTTGAGCATCTTTTGCGTCAAACTGATTCCGTATTTTAGCGCGGGACAGAACAACGCGGAATTCAGCTTTCTACGTAAGAAATGCGTAAAAATACGGAATTTGCGATGGAACAATAATCTTCCTATTCCGTTGGAAGCTTGTATCTTTTCTAGCATTTTTTAAGTATTTAATTAAAAGGCGAAATTCAAGGCCAAAGACCAAATTAGATCTTAAATTGTCAAATTAATGATGTCAGGTTCGTAAACTAAGTCTTATACTTTGTGGGTAACCCTGTAGTCTGTACATTGTATATAGTATATACACATGGCTGTGTTTACTATTACTTGTTTATTTTTGTAATAAAAAGGAATACAACTGTTTATTCAGCGTGTAATTAATTATACAAAAACCACTGTTATATTAGAAGAGAAACTCTACCATTTTATTCGTAATACCAGAAAACTCTGGAATACAAAGACGACTATTTTAGAATTAAGTTTCTAAAAAGTCCAATTAGCAGGAAATTTTACTAAATTAGTGATTTGTGTCTGGCAAAAACTATTTGCTTTGTAACAACATTAAATACACTTAAGTATTGCTATAATGTCGTCTTCCTATTCCATGTCTTCGTCATCACTGTATCATAACTTCAAAATTAAGAACAGACTCTTCTTAGGGATAAAAAACGTTTGTGATAAATCCCTAAGATTCTGTTCACTATTTCGAACAAGATATTCAAAATTACAAAATTTCCAGAAGTTCGATAATACGAACAAAGTATTCTTATTTTACCTAATATTAAAACTAACAATTCCTTCAATGAAAAATTAATAATAAATGAACTGATAACTTGCCTAAACTATAATCCTAAAATAATTCCAAACCTTCGTAATGGTAACCCTTTGATATTTTAAACTATGATTTCTACCAAAGTTTTATATGTCACAGTTTTACATCATAGGTTTTAACAAAAGGTTGTATAATAAGGTAGACACTCTGGATGCGCTCCAGTGAAGGTAAAGACGACCTACATAGCAATGGACACTCTAAATCCTCATATGACGTTACTGCTTATTTTAAAGAATAATAAATTTTGCGGCTCACTAATTATAAACAAACTCAAAAATTGAAAACTTAAATTAGAATTGGATTTTTTAGCTTCAAATCTGTTAGCACAATAACTATTTGTTAAATGTGATGATTGTAAGTTAAGTATCAGTAACGTCATATGAAGATAAAGAGTCTCCATTTAAGTTAAAGTATGAGTAATAAGTTCCTTTAACCACAAACTACTTACGTTTTATCTCCTTGAGTGTATGCCATTTTATCCACAAACCACTTACGTTTTATCTCCTTGAGTGTATGACATTTTATCCACAAACTACGTACGTTTTATCTCCTTCAGTGTATGCCATTTTATCCACAAAACACTTACGTTTTATCTCCTTGAGTGTATGCCATTTTATCCACAAACCACTTACGTTTTATCTCCTTGAGTGTATGACATTTTATCTACAAACTACGTACGTTTTATCTCCTTGAATGTATGCCATTTTATCCACAAAACACTTACGTTTATCTCCTTGAGTGTATGCCATTTTATCCACAAAACACTTACGTTTTATCTCCTTGAGTGTATGACATTTTATCCACAAACTACGTACAAAGTTTTATCTCCTTGAGTGTATGCCATTTTATCCACAAACCACTTACGTTTTATCTCCTTGAGTGTATGCCATTTTATCCACAAACCACTTACGTTTTATCTCCTTGAGTGTATGCCATTTTATCCACAAAACACTTACGTTTTATCTCCTTGAGTGTATGCCATTTTATCCACAAAGCACTTACGTTTTATCTCCTTGAGTGTATGCCATTTTGCGATTGGTCGTCGTGGAGTAGCCAGCATTTCTGTCCAGTGACGTAGTTCAGCTCCCTTTGCCTGACACCCTAACTCTATCTCACCTGGGTAAATACAGGGTGTTTAAAAAGAAATTTGGGAATTGAGTGACGGATCGTATTTCACTGTGAACTAGACAGATGGGGAAGGTCAAATTTATACAACAATACTGAATCGACTCAGCTCCTCCTAGTTTTGATTTTACGCACAGGAATGAGAAAATCAAATTTTTTTCTATTACATAATAATTCGAAATTCAAAACATTTTTTTTTCAGAGAAGAGGAGTATAAAATATACAAGATTTCCATTTCACGTGCAATAATTTTATTTTGACGTGTTTTCTACATTTGATTTTATTTAGCAAGGTAAATTGAAATCCGTAGAATGTTTTGCTGATCTTCTAATTCTTAGAATTTTCTTGCTTTTTGTTTAATTTCAACTTTACTGTCGTAAAATGAGAAAATTCGGAAAATTCCTGTTTAAGAACAACGGACATTTGTATCTTTCACCGTTTATATTATTCTTTTACAGGAACATTATTAACGTTACAACGGTTTTCAGAAACGTTAGAAACATTTTTAACGTTACAATGGTTTGAATTATAAACATTATTAACGTTACAACGGTTTGCAGAAATTCTAGAAACATTATTAACCTTACATTGGTTTGCAGAAACGTCAAAAACATTATTAACGTTACAGCGGTTTGCAGAAACGATAGAAACATTGTGAACGTTACAACGGTTTGAAGAAACGTTAGAAACATTATTAACGTTACAACAGTTTGCAGAACCGTTAGAAACATTACAAACGTTACAACGGTTTGCAGAAACGTTATGTAACAAGTTCAGTATCAATATATAGTTTATCTGTCTGTATTATCTATGCTTTATCACATGTTCTGTCCGGCTCGCCCGATCAATCTATTTTTACCTGTTATCAATAAATTAGTACCATAGCAACCTTCGTTTCATACGGACGTAAGTAGCCAGGATTGGCTAGAGATAGAGTCAGGATTGAATGAGTATTTAGAGTTAGAGTTAAGTATTGAGAGAATATTCGGGAACTAGATCGTTACAGTTACATTATTAACGTTACAATGGTTGGCAGAGTAACAAAACTTATAGCGTTTAAATTTACTGTAGCTTACGTAGCGTCCATACAAATTCACAAAATGCATTATTCCACTGAGATCGTAAAAAATTCAATTGAATTTGACATTTGACATGATATTACAACCTATAATAATCGAAATTAATTCGATGCATTCGTAAATTGTTCATATTTAATAATATTTTTCATATATTTCATATATGTAAAATAAACCTTAATTGACGATTATTTGGCCGCTAGGTGTCTTGCTCTCGATGCTTCACGGGTTCCACGTGGGGGCGACACCTAGCGACCAAAAAATTCATCGTTTAAAGTACATCGTATATAAAACAAATAAAACATATCCTGAAATATATGAATGGCTCGAATTAAATTCAATAATAATAGGTGATAATATCTAAATAGTTTGTTTTAAATTAAATTGAATTAGTCACGATCTGAGTGAAATATTGAAACTCCGTGAATTTGTATGGACGCTACGCTCTTCGGTTTGAGTTGTCTTGTGTTTAAACATTTTCTCATAACAGACACAACAGATAGAAATAAGATTAGTAGCGATCACCATTGAATTCGATTCAACGTTAGCCTATATACCCCCTGTCAGTTTTCGCGAACACTCCCTTCAAAGACATAACTTTTTGAAATTATGTTATAACATTGCTAATCGTTAACAAAAACGAAATGGAAATCGTCATTCATTTCCCATGTTTATTGGGACATCCTGTATAATCACTAATGAGTAATTTTTTTTAAAAAGTTAGATGGGGAATGTTTTTGGTTTGGTTTACAACATTCATAGCTTTTAGTAAGCATGTTAGATGCTTAATGTATCTTAAAAATATTTTGTTTAAATAAATGGTGCAAAAAATTTACACTAACACATTAAAAACATATAATTTTATTGTTTAATAAGCATCCTATTCCTGAAAAGTAGAAAAAATATATCTTTTTTAGACCCCGTTGTTTTATACTTCAAAGCATTCTTAGTTTAAAAAATATAAGAACGATTATTTCCAAAAAAAGTTTTAAATAAAAAACAGTCACTTAAAAAAGTAAGAAGGGCTCTCTTCAACAATGGATAAAATAAAAACTACCTATTGGATCATTCCCCCCGACTCTGTCGTAATCTATAACTGTCACCAGCAAACTGACACTCTGAAAAAGAAAATCATTTGTTCTAATACTTATATCTTTGAAACCTGATAGTGTAAACTCTTCTTATTTAAACCTGAGACTAGTCGATCTAACAGAATTCCAAGAAACTGAGTTCTTGTCACATACTCTGATTTTCTATCTTCTAAACTGGATGTTTTAGACCTTTGATATTTCAAGCTATGAATTCTGTTTGATCCAATAATCAGGTAGCACAGATATGGGGATGAGGAAATATAAGTTTGTTGATAAGAATTTATTCCTTTGAATTATCAGAAGTTACGACATCAGGTTAAAAAGATATTGCAGATTTAAAAATCTGAGTTTTGTGGGAAGAACCAAGTGGGGCTGGTGGTTAACTGCCTGTCCTGCTAAACAACTTGAGTGTACAATTAAGACAGTTTATTGATAAAGGATGTAGGGAGATTATGGCCTTATCATACAGTACAAACATCAAATATGCAGTACGCTTTGGTAGTTAGTAGGTGAAGTACGTGGCCTGTATATTGTACAATTAGTAAATGATTTTTATAAATTTATAATTTAATGTAAAATTATTTACTTCTAAAACTTGGGATGGATAAGAAGGCATGTTCTAAGAATTAGAAAAAAGTAAAATAAGGTTCAGTTAAGGGGGTTGAATCAGCAAATCGAAAATATGAATAGAAATAGTGAAAGCATGTAACATTTTGCAACCTAGCATTTTTTCAAATGGTTTTTTATGAATTTTCTAAACAATCAACTTTTTAGTTTTTAGTTAAGTTACAAAACTGGTTTTGTAATTTTTGGGTTCAATTCTTAAAGCCGGATAGTGGTAAGGCCGTAACTCTCAAATCCAACCATCAGGTCACGTGATAAGTTCTATCTATGCATCATAGGCCACAATAAACAATATCAATACATATATCGAGTAATTAACCGCGAAATCTATTACAGACAATCACACATTTTGTTCACATTATATAACTGCTATTCAATTTAGACTTTTGAGTCCACGGACTTTTACAGCAATGTATCTAATTTGTCCGAAATATATATTATTATTATTAATATTACAATTACAACCTGCTACCGTTATCTTTATCGTGGGTTAGGGGAGTTAGGGTTGGTTGGGACTCTACCTGGGCTGAGCGCTGCGGCCATTAATCTGGACCGAGCGCTGCAGCCATTAATCTAGGCCGAGCACTGCGGCTAAACTGGGCTAGGGGGCCGAGCGCTGCGGCTAATAAACACTTAGTTGTTAAAGTTTGCTAAAATTTTCAGAACGCTAAAGATCATTAATTCAGGATTAGTCTTTATTCCTAATTACAATCTGACCATGTTATCTATGTAGGTGGGTAAGGTTTTCATGGGTGGTCGAGGTTTCGTGATTTAAAAAAATAAATATTTTTTTTAATTACACAAGGTTTCGGTCCAAAATTTGAGTTAGGGCCTTACCACAGCCCTTATGGTCAGAAATGACCAATTTTTGACCCATTTGATTTAAAGAAATATTTTTAAAAACTTTGTTTAAAAAAATAATTAATAATTTCTAGACTTTTGAGTAAAGGAATTTAGAGGAATTTTCATATTTTTTTTAATGCAAAACAATAATGATTAAAAAATGATTCTATGCTTGATTTTTTAATGAATAATAATAAAATAAATAATAAAATTAAAAGTTAATTAACAAAATATATATTAATTATTTATAGTTTCTGTAAACGTTATTCATTAAAGTTTTCTTCATTAAAATTAGAAATTAATTTCAATTTCTAATCAAGACTATAAGCAAACTGTTGAAAATATCCACAAATGTAAAAAACTAAATCGGTGTAAACGGGAAAAAAATCTGTATAAATCGTCCCATGAAGTCAAATCCTTTGTGGGTAACCTTTAATATTCATGGTTACATAATTAAATATTATATAATGTAACTTAAACAAGATCGCCCATCTTTAAGATTAGGTTTTTTTATTCTGAAACTTGTTTAAGGCAAGGATTAAAAACAAGACAATTTATTTTCAAAGTTGTAAATTAGTTTTAATAAAAGAACAAGAAAGAACTTTTACTTTCGCAAAGTTTTTTAGAAGCAAAATTAATTACAACTTGAGTCTTAAAGTCTTCTTCATATTCCACAAGTTGTATGAGTCCTACTGTAGCAGGATAAACATAGATGGTGGTTGAGTGTTAAAACGCTGTTTATTTTGAGTTGGCTGATGTGTAGGAAAACACAAATTTACAGAGAGAATAATATATTACGGAGTATTCACTAATGAGGCACTTAGTGGGTTGAGGGTCTGGTCAACTATAATTGATTGACATTTATTTGGGCCTTAAAAATTTTATTAAAAACTAAGCGGCGCTGTATTTCCACGGCGCCGAAACCAGACTTCGTGAAAAGTATTTCTTATTGTCAAGGCAGTTCAAATTCCTTGCGTGATGATAAGTTCTGTACAAGGACGTTCAGCGTATGTTTACATACAGTACAGTACACGACAAAACTATGAAAGTACTGTGATTAAAATTCTTAAAGGAGGAAAAAAATATATCTAAGGTAGTAGGGTCAGTTGACATTGGTAAACTGCCTTTTAATAAAGAAATATTCGACTGGTGCAGAAAATCCTGGTTACTCTTGAAAATTTTATACTCTCTGGTTTACTGTAAAATTGTTTGAGGTGTTCACACATTGTTTAAACAAAGATAATATCCGAGGCACGTTCCTGTAATTTCAAAAAGGAGAATGGAAACAACCAGATAGTTTGTGGTTACATATAGATGAAACCTGTAACTTCAGGGTGACATGTGAGATTCACAACGATGCTTTTAAAATTCTTGTGAAAATTCGGTCGTGAAAAAAAAAATTTTAGATTTTTTTATTCTTTCAAAACTTAATCCATAAAAGTACAGAACCAGAATATCTATATATAAATTTAGCTTGTCTGTTTGTCTGTCTTTTTGTTTGTATTCAATAAACGTCAAAACGGCTGAACTGATCGGGCCCAATTTTTTTGTGGGACATCACGTGACCACAGGGAAGGTTTATGAATGATAAAAATAAAAAAAATGTGTTTTAAAGGTTTTTAATTTAAAATCTAAATTCTTGAAAATCCGCGAATTTTTTTTTTTAAATCCGCAAAATTTTTTTCTTTGTTTTAAAATGTAAACAAAAAGAACATGTTCACAATTTAAATAGAAGATGGGTGCGAAGCGCCCTAAAAGCCTAGTACAAAATAAATAATAGATTCAATCATTCAAATTCAGATTCAAATTCTGCATCTTTCACTTGAAATTCAATCTACAGATTAAATGTAGTTTTTAAATACATGATGAATCGAAAATAAAATGATTGGTATATAGGGAGATCAAACGTCATTAGAACTTTATATACCTATTCAGAAATGTTCAACCTGTCTAGTTTCTATAGACTGCAGAGAAACCTTATATTTTTATGGAATAACATTGAAAAAACACTGTAGGGGGGGGGAGGAAGACCAACCACAACAATTTCTCGTCCGAGCCACATTCTCCTCATAATCTAGTCAGAGCAAACTCAAAATCCTCGTCTTTCCAATAATACTTTTTTTAAAGTGTCTAATCCTCCAAGATAAAACTATTTTTTTAAATCATGCCACGTTAGGCACTATGGGAATACATGAAATATTTGATTTTGTAAATCGAAAAAGTGTGTTCCATGATTACATTAAAGTTTTCAAGGTTAATATTTTTTAAAATGTTCACCTATTTATGCGCATTTTCAGATATTCTATGTGTAGACTGTCAGTTGCCTACCGCCCTTAGAAAAGAACTGAAATATCTTATAGCAGTCCTGGGTTTACAGTTTTGTGGAGAGCTGCGTTTAGCTCCACATCTCGTATCCTACAGGGGAAGCAAGGAATGTAAATAGAATAAAACAAGGCTTCACCTTCAGCCTGGTGAATCTAAACGAAGGAGTTTAACCCCTGATGGGTATACAAGCCATGCACAAGGATACCAGTTTTTTACTCGACCAGCTGAGGGGACTGGACTGCTGCTGAAGATTCCTTTCGATGGGGCTCTAGGGCTTGCAACTCCCCATTTTACATAAGGGGTTCAGTTATGGGTTTCCTTTATGCTCCTTAACTCGGAAAGATATAATAGAAGGAACACAGGGAGCAATCACTTATACCCTTCCTCCTACAAACCTCCTATTTCTCTCCTACCTGCTCCACAACTTGATGTCAAAATAACTATTTGGAGAGGCCTCAAAGTGTAGAAACAAGAAACAAGAAGCAAGAAGAAAAATGAAAATTAAACAGAAAAAATTGGAAGAGAAAATATTAGGAAATTGTGTTTTGCTTAGTCAGAAGCAACTCAAGAGTAAACAATTAGCTATATAGAGTTCTGAGAAAAGAAAGATAGCAAAGTCTTCAGCTAGCTCAATTAATTACAGTGTTCTTTCTTGTAAAGTGGCAAATTACAAGGACATAAAAAAAATTTTCTTTTTATTTTCAAAATTAGCCGAATATGATTGAAAGATTTACAAACAAGAAGAAAATGAAGAACAAGAAATTTAGAAATCTCAAAATATAAATATATCATATAAATATTTAAAAATATTGTAAAATTTAATTAAAATAAATTATTAAAATTAAAAATGTGTTGACTGTTGCAAATAGTTCTAAGTTTACTTTAAGTTTTTTAGTTACTAATAGTGAAAACCATAGAATTTTTTGGGGTAGTTTATTGGGGAAAATGATAGGCAGAGGTATGTAAATATTGCTATTTATTTTATATTGGGAAGGTTAGCCATTACAGAGGCAGAAGAGATTTAAGGTTTACCTAAATAAAGTTTTACATCATTCTCATGGGTTTTAAGATTCCAACATTATGTAATCTTTGCAATACTTTAGTCTATTAATATTTTATGCCCTGACGTGGCTAGATAAAGAGAAGATAATGTTATCTTTGAGAATTGGAAACTTTAAAAACAGTTATGATCAAAGGACGAGGATTCCGAGGTGGCTAGGGTGAGAAAATTAGAAGAATTTGGCTCGGAAGAAAAATTTGTGTGGCTGGCTTTCCTCCCCTCCTGTAAGCCTTCTAAGATTTCCAAATAATTAGCATATTGATGATCAACAAAACATTTCTGGAATAAATTAATCAGATTTTCATTGGAGATCTTACTTCAGAGTCACAATTCGTTATATTTGAACGAAACAGTTGTACATATTTATCTAGACTTTCAGGCTCTTTCCTTGGAATCAATTGAGTTACCACAAAAAATGTTGAGCCCGATACAGACGATTTGATCCGTTAATTGGATAAAGACAAACGAGCCAAATTTATAAATAATATGAATTTTTGAGGATTTACCAATATTATTTTTAAAGGAAAGCACATTGTCTTACCTGAACATATTCAAAAGGAAGCTCAAATGTGAAGGATTCGTTGTAGTAAGGATTAAGTGTACACTTTTTAATTGTCGTCTTCTTCTTGCGGATTCGTTTGCCGTTCTGCATTAGAGACAACTTCACGTACGGATCTAGAAAAGGAAACATTTTCAATCAATTTCTCTAGACTAGAATCTACCCCCCACAAAATAAATAATAGATTCAATCATTCAAATTCAGATTCAAATTCTGCATCTTTCACTTGAAATTCAATCTACAGATTAAATGTAGTTTTTAAATANTACATTTATGAACAGTGAGAACCAGAAAACTCTGGAACAGAAAGACGACTATTAGACTCAAATTATGACTTTAAACTGGTTATCACTGTAATTTTTTTTCTCTAGCAAGTTTTGAAAAAAACCTGCAAATATTTATGTTATTTTCCTGGAGAACGTTAAAGCATTTATGAAAGCCATACATCAAAGTATACTGCGTTTTAATTGCCAGTTACAATTTTTTCAATATTCAGAATTAGTGTGTATGAATGTACTTTTTTGAAGATACATAAAAAGAAACCTGTTATACCTACTGTTTTAAGAAAATATATATCAGTCTATAGAAACCTGTTATACCTACTGTTTTAAGAAAATATATATCAGTCTATAGAAACCTGTTATACCTACTGTTTTAAGAAAATATATATCAGTCTATAGAAAATGTATCTATAGAGATAATGCGTGTGTCCAAGATTAACTAATTATTCTAAGAAGATAATGCTTGTATCCAATATTAACTAATTATTCTAAGAAGATAATGCTTGTATCCAAGATTAACTAATTATTCAAAGAAGATAATGCTTGTATCCAATATTAACTAATTATTCTAAGAAGATAATGCTTGTATCCACTCTACACTTGTGTAAAGCTGTCAATGTTGTTAATCGGACCACGTGACTCTACACATGTGTAAAGCTGTCAATGTTGTTAATCGGACCATGTCACTCTACACATGTGTAAAGCTGTCAATGTTGTTAATCGGACCATGTCACTCTACACATGTGTAAAGCTGTCACTGTTGTTTAGCCACTCTACAAATGGAGAATCACTTGAAATTACTCCTAAAATCCCTTTTGGGAGAAATACGAACAATTTCAGCCTTGCCAACCCAAGCCATAGGTTTGTTTACACTTCTCCCGAAAGCTGCAGTACACTATGGGATAGGATTTTTGAGAAATAACGAAATCTTTCGCGAAAAAGTGTGTCGTTCATTGTTCAGAATAATAAAAAATAATTGTTTTTTTACTGAACGAACGATTTTTCAGAACAAACTTTAAAAAACGATAGTTTTTTAATGAACGAACGATTTTTTTAACAGTTTTTCGAAAAAACCAATGAACGATTTTACTGAACAAACAATTTGACTAAACTAACGATTTTACTGAACGATCTTTCAATTAGAAAACGGACAAAATATATGGAAGATAAATGATAATTTTGAGAACGTTTGAAAAAATGCGATTAATTGGGTCGTTCACGAACGATGAACGACCGAAATGAAAAAAGTCTAAGGTGCCCATCCTTAATAATCACCAGGAAAAACTACTGTAAAATTTTCGTATAATCGTTACTGAAGTCATCATTTATGGGTAACATTGTATACGCCATTTTGAAAAATGTAAATAATGACGTCTGATGTGTTTAGATATCTATTATCTACATCATGATATTAAAAATTCTCTAAATGATAGGTTGATGGGACGAAGATGAATAGAAAAATAAAAATATTTAATATCGACAGATCGGTATTTTCTTTATCATCCTTCCTAATAATTTCCCCCCTTTCCCTTTCTATCCCTTCTCTTTCCTCTCCTTTCCCTCTCCCTTCCCCCTCTTTTCCCTCTCCCTTCCATCTCCCTTACCTCTCTATTCCCTCTCCCTTCCCCTTCTCTTCCCTCTCCCTTCTCCTTCACTCCCCTCTCTATTTACTCTCACTCCCCCCTCCTTTCCTTCTCCATTCATCGCCTGAATTTCCCCCACTTTCCCCTGAAAATCTCTTTCCATCGCCTGAATTTCCCCCACTATCCCCTGAAAATCTCTTTTCATCGCCTGAATTTCCCCCACTTTCCCCTGAAAATCTCTTTCCATCGCCTGAATTTCCCCCACTATCCCCTAAAAATCTCCTTCCATCGCCTGAATTTCCCCCACTATCCTCTGAAAATCTACTTGGTAAGTGGCAAGCAAACTTTGAAGAAAGGTTGAAGTTGAAAAGTTCTAATCTAAGGTCCAGACTCCAGAGTGTCACGATCAAAAAGTGGATTATTACATTTTTCCGAGTTCAATGCTCATCTAACATTTTCTAAATATCGAACTTACGCATCAACATTTCGAAATAACGATCAGGATTGAAGGGACAAAAAATGTTGTGAGAAATCCCTAGAATTCTCTTAAAAATATATTCTATATTTCGAAATGGTTTCGGTAAAGTTCAATATTTCAAACAAAATGTTAAGTTAAAAATCCTAATCTTATATTCAAAAATACTCATCAACTTTTACCTTTAAATAAAAAAAATTTTAGTTTGAAAAGTTGTCTTAAAATTATAATTAATTAAATAATTAATTAATTAATTAATAATAATTAAATATAAGTTTGTGCGGTTTAGCCTGCAAAACATTATTTTTAAAGACTTTATAGTTTAATAAAACATGTATATTTTCGGCTGTACGATGTTTTGGAACACCTTGATCTAGGAAGATCAGAAGGAATATAGAAAACCTTTAGATATCTTTCTTCCTGAGAGGACTCATGGACCCAATTCTTTAATCGTAAGATGGTTTGGTCGTCTTCGAGGAAGGGGAGAGCATGGAACAATAATCTCCAATTCACGTGAGTACTCTTTAACCTTTTAACTTATAATCGAAGAAGGAACTAAGTGTACACAAACAGATTATCAAGTGCAATAGGTGGCAACAGAGAAATGGACCAATTATACACAACGTCACAAGTGTCAAATATAACAAGGAACACTAAATTTTCTCATATTTGTTGACATATGTTTTCTAAGATGAAATAAAATTTTAAAAACAGAAAATAAAGAACACATATAGTTGCACTTATTTTGCTCTGAAATTATCACTATTACGAATAATTTTTTTCGGACAAAAAAACTGAATTGACACTTGTGACGTCAAAACGTACAGCTGTACTGAGAGTGCACAAATTCTACGTTGCCATCTTTTGTTTTATAGAATCTATTTGAGTGTACATAGTTCCTAAATGTTGTGAACGCCGTTGGCAGCTTACTGTGTGACATCACATATTTATTACTTGAAAATCTAGAATATCCACTGTGATATCCAACATATTTTATACAATTCGAACATATTTTTGGGAAGAAATTTGCAACCCAGAAATAACTTAAAAAACTCTTTTAACATTTTAAATTCAATCTTTCTCTAATTTTTAAATTTCAAGATGCATTATAATTAATATTACTTTGAAACACCTTTGATAATGAATTCCTAAAGAAACCTAGAATATATGCATGTCTTATTTCTCATCTAAGTTAAAATGAGTCCGAATTTTAAGAATTTGAGCTAAGTACAGCCAAAAACCGGTTTCAATTGAGCGCCGGCCTAAATCTTGAAACATTGAATACAATTTTAAGCGGAACCAACAATATTTGAGATGTCTGGACCCCCAAGTGTAACATTATACATACATATATCCCAGTTTTATTTGATATAATACCTGAAAGACCGCCGACGTCCATTTTCTTTAGATTCTTGGCTTCCATCACTATGATATTTAGTTTTCCTAAATCATATAGGTTATATAATATACAAGATGTCTGCCATTTTTGTATGGTCAAAATTACCGGAAATATCGAGATTTTCATTCAGAATCCGACAAATATGGTTTTTGTTTAGATAAATTAAAATCTGAATGATATACTATATATATATATCCGGTAATATATTGACTTTAAAGTTTTGTTTCGTGAGACGCCCTGAATATTTTTTAATGATGTTCTTGAGAACCAATTATTCTGTGGCAGGCTAATTATTCTATAGAAATCAACGGTAATGTTTAATTTTATATAAGTTTTTCTATATTTTTTATTAGATTTTCATGGATAATATTTAATTTTGAATGTTCAGAACTTAAGTAATTAATATTGTGGACTTAAACTTTAAAAAAAATTTAAAATTAACAATTGACCTTACAATTAATAAAGTACGTGCCTGATTTACATAGGTACCCTATAAACCTCTATCTGAGCAAACTGGAATTGAAAATCATGAATTTTCAAAAAGAAAAATTAGAAAATCTTCGTCATTTCTGCTTAGACGAATTAAGGTTTTATAGGAATTGTACATACAACTCTATAGATATGGTAGTAATTTGAGAAAGTGAAAAAACTTCCAAAGCTAGAAAAACAACAATATCTTCCACATTTTGATCAGGTTAAGGATTACAAAGTACCTCATCAGGCATTACATATCACTAAAGACTTTGTTGCCTATGATTAGGCTATTTTTTTCAAAAAGAATTGACATGAACCTGTTGGACCACAACGGGATTAAAATTAGAAAATGTTCGAGCTCTGAACTCTCTGTTTGTGGTACGGTGTGCATATTTTGTTATATATTTGCCTGTATTTGGAATATAGCGAAGAGAAAAGCAAATATCTCCCAACTGAAAAATAAAGTAATTAAAAAAAATAATTGGAAGGTGGAATATATTCAATTTAGATCATTTTTACAGTTATTTTTAAAAGCGGTGCAATTTTATCGCATTCAAAAGTTGTCCTTGCTCCTAGTATTAGGCATCATAACTTTTCACAAATGTTTGGGAAGGAAATTTTCGATTTTTTCTCCCTAAAATTATTTGTTCGAAATTTGTTATGACGCCCCTAATTCTAGCTCTATTGCTTCTAATTCTAAAGTATTGCTAATCATTACATTGTCACAAAAATTGCTTCTGATAGTTCTACAATTCTACATTGTTTATACTTTGTATTACTATTTATACTGCTAATTCTAATGTAAGATATATCTACTAAACAGTAATTTATTAATATTATGCGTCTTAAAAAATTGTATATTTGACATCTGCAAAAGCAGAATAAAATGAAAAACAAATGTCGTAAAAGTCCAAAATAAAGAAAAAAAAATTCTCATGTTTTCTTACATTTGTAATTGTTTTATAAATTCAGGATGACAAGCACATACCCCCTCTAATGCTAATCTAATTGTGAATGCTAAGAGTTCATGTGATATAAAAATACGTGCAACAAGGAGTAATAAATTAAATAGAAGAAAAACCCCTTCTGGGAAATCCCTTTTCGTTTTCCTATTTTCAGTTTGAATGTGCAATTCGTTGTGTAAGACTATAAGTACTCCAAAATCAAGTATTTCGTGTTAATAAATCCAAGTTTTACCATCAAAATTAATTAGGGATCAATTAAAAAAAGTTTTTTACTATGGGTATGGACGGTTAATAAACCTCTCTAAAGGTATGCCGTAGTTATATATGTATAAACAACATGTCTATCACCCTATGAATAAATATTCATTTTTTCCCTGTAGGGGCTGAGCTCTGCGGCCAGAACAGGCTCATTGGCCTGTGCTGTCTAACAGCTAGGGTTATTATTTTTCAAGTAGAATTTAAGTTTTGATGTTAGCAAAATTGAGTCTGGCCAAATTTATTGTTTATAGTCCTGTAAGTATTGGTATAAAGGAAATGAAATCAATAAAAAATATAATTTATTTATTTTCAATATTCAATTATGTGAAGATAGTAGATACTTTAGGAATTAAACTTCTAAATATTTTTACTGAAATTTTTATTTTTAGTTTCTGAAAGGAATTGAAACAGAATGTGTCATTTTTTACTACAATTAGTCGAGAAAATCAGTACTACATATATAGTAAAGAGAACTATATATATAGTAAAGAGAACTATATATATAGTAAAGAGAACTATATATATAGATCTTGCAGAATGCATAGTTGGAAATATCAATGGTATACACAACATCAGGTTCATTTAGAAAATATAATTTGGAGGCAAGTGTTCAAATAAATGTTCCAGAGAAAGTGAACAATTTGTTTCAAAGTATTATTTTCTAAATTATAATGTATTTCCCTGAACAAATCTTCACATTTTATCTTGCACACTCAGTGACTGAAACTTTAGACAATATGAAACACTAAACCGAAGTTTTGTCAATAATTATAAGATTAATTAATTAGATTTAAAAGAGCGCAAAATTTCCCCTTTCATGCTCTCATTAGGTTTGGTGCTCCGATAAATTGATTTCGTAAACATCTTATTTCAGAATTTATAGAAAATCAAATCATATATATCATATTCGTTTACACCACATTTAAAGCAAAAAAAAACTATCTTTAAACGATGGCGATCAGTAAAAAATGTTGTTTTATGTCTATTATACTAAATATGATCGTAGACTTGACATTGCTGCACCACTTATGACAGCCCCCCCTAGGAAAAAAAATTGCAAGTTCATTTGTTCAAGTTTTTATACAAAAAACCCATTATCTTTGCTTTTAAAAATGTTTGCAATATTGCCAGTTCTTCTTGTATCATTGCTCAATTGTGTATAGATCTAAAGTATACTCAGTTTTGTTAACTTTTACTAAAAGTTCCCCGCTCCGGTAGAAACTCGATAATCCAAATATACTCGGTTTTGTTAACTTTTATCAAAAGTTTCTCGCTCCGGTAGAAACTTGATATTCCAAAGTGACCTTAGTCTATATATACAGTATACACATTCCCTCGGGGCTAACATTTGAAGGACCTTCTTTATTTACTTAGAATAAAACTTTTTTTAGCAATACAAAATGTGATTAATGATGTGTATAAGTCTTATTGTTTAAATTTTACATCATGTAGTGAATCAAAAGTAATAATTTACTGCGCTGTTATATTTTAAATATTTTTTTTCTCTAAAATTATTAAATCTTTAATTCATAAAAGGGTAGATGGTTTAAATATATGTTTCAAGCCCCCTACCCTTCCTTAAAGGGCATTATAGCCAAGGATATGTGAAGAATTAGGATAGATATTCATTCGAAGAATTATCTAGATTTCATGTATTTATAAATCTATAAAACCAATTCTCAGGATCAAAGTTTTAAAATCCGGCCATCGTACGTTTTTTGGCAATAATTAATTTTAAATTCTGGGGGTTTGTAAATATGGCATGGTTAATTAATTAATGTTCAATTAGTCAAAGTGTTTAGGTCAGTATTTTTAGCTTTTTTTTATTCACCGACCGGCCTTCCAGCCATCCGGTAGCTGTACCTTATATTTACCGACCGGCCTCCCCTCCCAGCCGTCCAGTGCCTGTTTGCTGTACCTTGTGCAATTTGTTTTCAAAAACCTTTCAATGGGTAAAGTTTGTATTTTTCTTATAGATCAATGTTTGTGTTGTTCTTTAAACGTCAATTTTTTTAATGTTTTAATAGTTAAAGGAACTGAATTCTTGTCACAGCATCTAATTTTTTAAACGTTGCAACCCGATGTTAAAGTAAACATATGCTTTTTTGGGAGAAATTTTGTTAGATTAAAGGTTTTCCATATCAAGCTGCAAAGCTACATAGGGATCAGAAAATTTGAGTTTGTGGCAAAAACTCAGTTCCTTTCGGACTATTATTTTGCGTTCCCACATTTTGCAATATTTGACTGAAAAAAACATGGATACAAAATACAGTGGTATATAATAATGATTCTGAGTAAAGATTATAAAAAAAACAAAATTAATTTTCTTAATCTCATTTATACCAATCTTGTTGTAATTCATCTAATAGCTGCACTCGGGAATATTTTTTTTTTGAGGGGGGGGGGGTCTTGAAAGAAAAAATTGCTTTTTAAAAAATGAAAATGTTTAAAGGGAATGAAAAACGAATGATTGAAGTGATACAACTTTTATATGGTGTAATTATTAGATTTGTGATTTTTAATGAACAAGTTCTAATTTTTCTTTTAAAAACGCTAGATCCAAACTAGATAAATATAAAGAAATCCACGACAAACAATGGTCTGTTTTCAAACACCCCTTGTTTTCCTATTGTTTGTATAAATTATCATTATTCTTATAAAAGAACTGAGTTTTTGCTACAAACTCTAATTTTATTCCCTTTGCAACCTGATGGTGTAACAAACCTTTGATATTTCCAACTTAGACTTTTTATCTAACAAATTACAAAACTGAATTCTTTTTTGTTAACTTTATATTTTTAGATTGTTGTTTTCTCCTTTTTCTAATAATTATATGTTCATATTTTTGTTAATTCAGTATTAATAGTACTAACTAATGATTGATGATTACAGTGTTAAGCAGTGTGATCAAGCAAGTAATATCCAGTGATATTCAGAAAACATGAAAAATATATTTTTGTTCTAAAATATCTGAAAACCATCAAGCTCTCATGTTTTTTGAAAATCACTAAATGTGAACTATAACATGCATGTCTCCTTCACTAAAGTACATTCGAATATTTAAATTCTGATTTAACATAATTCAATAATATCTACTTTAAATCTGTCAATTTTGTTTGTATTCAATTTTCCATATTTATTTTTAGTTTTGTTTGTTTATTTATTCATATCTGAGTTCTCTCAATTCGAAGCTTTCTATTGTGAACTATTCTAATTTAACCCATACATAACTTACATACTGATGGCAGAGAAAAAAGAAAATATTTTATTATTATTTTTAATAACAAATTTTATGGCGACGACTTTTCGTGATATCTTTTTCATTAATATAAGATTTTATTTTCAAGTAGAACAACTAGGTAAATTTTCAGGTCGCCATTTTTGTTTTGGAATAAATGTCGTCTTTTAAGGATAAAACTTTACAATTCAAACAAAGAGAATTAAGTTTCACAGTTGAAACAGAAAGAATTAAGTTTCACTGATAAAACACAGAGGATTAGGTCACATCTGGGGTTATACATGTTATTTTTTTCATCTACCAAGTGGACAATTTGGAGTTTCACTTATTTTTATTTTGTTATTTATTTTAACCTGGGAGATTAAATATTTTTAACTTAATAAAATACTATTTTTGGAAGATAATCTTTCCCCTCAAATGGATTTTTTAAAAACCAATTACCATATTTATATATTTATATTCCAAGAGACATTAAAGTAACTAAACAACCTGATGTATCCTGTATTTTGTATTTTGTATCATTTTTTTGTATCTGGAATTTTTATTTTGTAATCTGTATTCTGTATTCTGTATTCTGTATTCTGTATTCTGTATTCTGTATTCTGTATTCTGTATTCTGTATTCTGTATTCTGTATTCTGTATTCTGTATTCTGTATTATGTATCTGGATTGCATGTTGTATTTTAATACCATGAGAAAGCTTGTAGCTTTAATCTGAAACTCCTGAGGACAAATTTTATCATTCATTTTTAATTTTGAATCTATTTGTTTGAACAAGGGCGCGCTTGTCGGGGATTCAGATGGAATTTAAAAATTAAAGATTTTCTTTTTTAGAAATATCACAAAAGGGGTTTAATCTTAAATAATAATTTTATTACACATATATTTAATGTTTTCATGTTTTGTTAATATCTGTTATGATTTATTGAATTGAATTGAATTATGCGAAGTGTCTTGATAACAATGGAAATTAGTGACGACCTTAACGCTACCGTTTGCTTAAAAAAAAATTTTTGTCTTGAATTTACCAAATTGCTGTCTGGCATTTTAAACATTTAAAATTGAAAAAAAAACAATAGGTTTGTAATAATTTAATTTGCCTAATATCTCTGTAAATGTTTGCGGTACGGGGAAGGTTAAGAAGCGGTTTTTTTGCACAGATAAAGAGCCAAACATATTTTTGATAAATTACTCATAATTTGTAAACTTGTAAGTCACCCCACCCCCCATTAAACTGCCTATGTATGTTGGAACATTTTAGTTTTTGTGGAAAATGATGAAACGATACTTTTTTATAAAAGTTATAAGTTTTGTTAAATGTAATAAAAGGTCGTTTAAATATCAAAAGGGATAAAAATTAACATTAAACCTTTCCCTGTAAAACAGTATTGTGATTAATTATTCTTTTTATTTTGTCTGGTGGATATCACATGTTTGTCAGATTTGGATTAGTTTGTAGATCATGTATAATATCTGAATAATCAGACTTACGTATCCAGTTTCTTACTTAAACCAAAATTTCCATAAGCAAAGAAAGAGAAAATGATTTTCAAAATTATTGATAGATGAGAACATTGTCAAAGAAAATAATCGTTTTTTAATCATCCTGAAAGGGACTGTTAAGTAAAATAAAAGGGGGTAAAGGCTGAAACCTAAAAAGTTTTGGAGTTGATCGCGACCAATATTAGTTCTATCTGATGTCCCTGTCTCAAGAAATTGGTTTAAAAAGATGTCTAAGTCATACGAAAACTCATATATTTATATATGTCCAGCCGTTTGGCCGGCTATAGGCAACATATATACATATGAATGTCTTTTTTTTAGTATACAGATAGATGTAGATATACATATATGACACATTTTTATATCAATTTCTCGAGACAAGAACATCATCAGATATAGCTAATATTGGTTGCGATCAACTAAAAAATGTTTAGGCTTTCGTCTAGATACACCCTTTTATTTTACCTTAAAGGGAGTGTTCGCGAAAAATGAAAGGGGGTATAGGCTTAATGCGACAAAAAAGCGCTTTTGATCGCTACTAATCTTACTTCTATCTGTTGCGTCTATAAGGAGAAAATTGTTAAAAACGACTCATGCCGTAGAACGCGGCGCCCATACAAATTGAGAAAATTGCAACATACAACTTAGACCGTAAAAAAATCAATTTAATTTCAAACAAATCATTCAGATATTACAACCTATAGTCATCGATTATCTTTCGCCACATTTGTATATAGTTTATATTTCATAATATTTTATTTTTTTAGAAATCGTTTTAACGGATTTCGAAAAATGTGAGTGGTGCGCGGCATTCTTAGATAGTTGCGCAAGCGACAAGAGAAATAATCAAATTCAAAACAAATTAACTAAAAAGTATTATAAAATATAAACTATATACAATTGTGGCGAAAGATAATCGATGACTATAGGTTGTAATATCTGAATGATTTGTTTGAAATTAAATTGATTTTTTATGGTCTAAGTCGTATGTTGCAATTTTCTGAATTTGTATGGGCGCTAAGTTATTCAGTATGAGACGTCTTTAACAATTTTCTCCTTATAGACGCAACAGATAGAAGTAAGATTAGTAGTGATCAAAAGCGCTTTTTTATCGCATTAAGTCTATACCCCCTTTCATTTTTCGCGAACCCTCCCTTTAACAGTCCTATTAAATTTGATTGAACCTTACTTATAAAATATGTTATTTAGAAATAAAAACGTGAAAAATGCTTACATGACCATCCCCAGTTATACACTGTAGTTCTTTAGTGGCTTCTTCCACTTGGGCCAGATCTATATTGCAGATGGGTAGACGTACCTAGACATGAAACATTAAAGAGACTGTATACTATTAAGTACAGCTAGACATGAAACATTAAAGAGACTGTATACTATTACGTACAGCTAGACATGAAACATTAAAGAGACTGTATACTATTACGTAC
>NW_019396441.1:0-49979 GCF_000591075.1 Eurytemora carolleeae | reverse complement strand
ACAAATTAATAATATGTAATATATATAAAAACAATTTAAGAAAAGAAGGACAAATTGATACCATAGTACAAATTGATACCATATCAGTAAAAATAAAAAAGTAAAAAAATCCTAATCCCTGAATATATGAAAACCTATAATGTTGCAAACTTTAACATTTTGATCGATCAGAATTCATAGTTTAAAATATAAAAAGGTCTACAACAACATCAGGTTACAAATATAGAGTTTGTAGCCAGTGTACAGTTTTTTCTTTATCAAAAGATAACAAAGCCGAAAATCTACTTTGTTCAAACTCTTTGATTTTAATATTTGTTTAAAACTAAATTTTCCCTCTAAAATTTTTTTTACTGACATATCAGTGGTGTTTAGGCAAAAAATAACAAGAAGTTTTTCATTAAATATCTCATGGAATAACTGGATTATAAAAAATCTATATTAGTCTTTTAATATTCCATAGATAATGTCGTGAAATAGGATTCAAATAATATTAAATGAGTTTGATGCAAAGATCTTTATAATTTCAAAAATCACTATCTATGAACAAAGGAATTTCAAGATCTTGCCACAAATTTTCTAATGTCTATGTATTTGCAACCTGATGGTGTAAGCATGTACAAGAGTTGGTGGTAAGAACTCGGTGCCTATGCTGATAAATAGTTTTATAAACTATCGATCTACAAAATTTGATAATTGTGATATTTTAACATCAATTCAATACTTCTGCTTACCACAAATTTAAATGTTTCATTAAACACTGGATTCAGATTTTTCCTATGAATCTAAAAAATAACAAATTTAGTTATTTTTAGTTATTTTGTGTCTCTCAAATTGTGAAAACAGTGTCCGAATTTAATGAATTTGAGCCGCGTCTTAAATCTGCCCAAAACCGGTTTCAATCAAGCACCGTCTTAAATCTTGAAACATTGAATACGATTTTAAGTGAAACCAACTATGTTTGAGCCGCGGCTTAAATTTAAGCCGCCGCTAAAATTCTTTTAATTCGGCCTCAGGTAATACTAACTAGTTCTTACTAATGAGTTTTTAACTATTCTAAAAATCATTCCTTAGCGGGGAGACCATTTCATGTTGGAACATATCATGGACCGAGCAGAATTTTCATAGATAGAGAAACATTTATTCTAAAATTTAAAAATATTCCTTATTTTGATTTTGTTTTTAAATTAGTCCACGCATTAAATTTCTTTACAAAATGAAATCATAAATCGTGGAAGTAAAAAAAGATCAGTTATGGAGACAAAGAGCTAGGTAAGTTTATAAATACATTTATGATAGTTCTTCTCTGTCCTTGAAATGTCATTCTATTCATGAAATATCTATTAATGTCCTAAATATCATATTGTCCTGTCCAATAAATTTAATGTCCAATCTGTGAAATGTCCTATTAATGATTTTGTTATCTTATATTCAAAGCCACAATGTAACTTGGGAATTGACTAACCGTTAGATCAAAGCTTATTTTGTTCTCTAACGTGTTTAAACCTTGCTACGAATTACACATTATATTTTCTATTTTTAAAAAAGGAAAAAGAGTTAATCGTGTTTTCTGAATAATGCCAATTTTAAAAAAGCTCAATTAAAAATGTTGTCTGTCGAGAAGTAAATTTTCAATTGAACGTTTGAAAGGTTTCACAACTTTTTATCTTTATTTAAATTAAGATAAACTTTATATCTTTATTCTTCACTTTAGGTAAATTATTATAATTTAATCTCCCGAAGTTCATAACTACACTTTACACTGCATTACAGGATGTTCAAAGAAAAAGAAAGAAAAAAACATTATTCTTTAAAAAAATTATATAATGTATATGTAACGTGTATACTGTGCTGGGCAATAACTTTTAAACTTTTAACGTTTCCTTCTTTATAAATAAATGAACCTGCGCAGATGTAAGGTGCATTTTAAAAGTCCGAAAACATTAAAAGGTAAAAAAAAAGTTTCATATAATTATAAATTCTTGTTGTTCCATCCTGTTGAAAGTATTCTGTCAGATATATTCTTAACTTCCTAGAACCTTGGAGTGCTTCAGAATAAAGCTTTTATGTATGGAAAATATATTCATATTAATTGTTACATTTTTTTACCGCCTTTTGACCACCATTACCATTCCCATTAAGTAAAATAACCACCCGCTCTTCGAAATTTTGGGGGAAAATCGCACATTTTCGTCTTAAAAGAACTTCCCTGTAAAGTATTTGTAAATAATTCGGAAATTCCTTTAATTTTGACAGATTTTCTGCAACCTAATTTGCAGAATTTTTGCAATATAACAGGATTACCTTTGTTTCCTGTTTTCTTTTCTTTTCCGGAAGTAAATATATTTTGACGTAGGGGTCACTACTTCCGTTCAAATCCATCGCAGGTAGATCCTGATTTAAAATTAAAATATTAAAGGGACAGTTCAGCCTCAACTAAGCTGTCTGTGTGTTCAGCAGTAATTTGCAGTCAGTACTCAGACGGAAAAAATAGTAGGGTTGAGCGGAGTCTGATGTTGTTACCCTCCAAAAAAAATATGAAAAAAATAAAAGAGGGGCATGCACGATTCACAATGTTACCCTTGAAATATTAATCCAAGCAAAGTTTACGATAGTTCAGTTTATTCTATCACGCAAGAAATTCGGAAGCCACAATTTTGTAGAGAAACAAAAAATTAAAATGATCAGCCTTCGAGAACAAAAACATGGATATTTTAAGGGATTGTAAAGGAAAAATAAAAGGGGGTATAGGCTGAAATGTAAGTTAATTATGAGTTGATCGAAACCCTTGCGAGTTCTATCTATCTAATGTTCCTGTCTCGAGAAATTGATAAAAAAAACTGTGTCAAAGGAATTGAGTCTTTGCAACAAACTCAGATTTTCTAATAACAATATCTTTGCAATCCAATGTCGTTGACCTTAGATCTTTCAAACTATATATACCAATTGTTGTATATATTTGACACAGTTTTTATCAATTTCTCAAGACAGGAACATAAGATAGAACTTGCAAGGGTTTCGATCAACTCATAAGTAACTTAGGTTTCAGCCTATACCCCCTTGATTAGACTGCATAGGGACTATAGGGTACCGTTGTAAGTCGAATATGCCACTCTATAAATGAAAGATCACTTAAAATTATGTTTTCAGTCCAGGGATCATTTATCTCTTATTATTGTATTTATATAATATTTGATTTTTAGTAGATAATAGTAAATAGACAGCAGTTAGCAATATCAAAGACGATGTAAAATTTTTTAAAATACACAAAAACTTTAGGACTATTAGGAGTAGAATAATAATAATGTACTTCCTAAAGGTTATTAAATAATGTTTACTTGCACGCTAGAATATAACAAGATGAAAAATAGAAGAAAATTTTGCTTAATTTTCTCATTGCTTCCAATTTTAGTCATTTTATTTTAAATTACCTTTTTATATTAAACTTTTTTAATTTATTTTTTACTCAATTTTTTTTCTGTTTTTGAAATATAATTTTAGCATGTTTTTAGCATCCTCTGCACGGTAAATATATTAAAAATAGTAAAGCTTTTGTCTGATCAAAATCAAAAAAGAGGAAATATGTTAAACATTAAGAGGGTTCTTATACAATAACTTTTGGATACATACTTCAAATAAAAAGGTTTAAATCAAATAAAATCATTCTGTTTTCTGCAGTAACAACAAATCATAACAGTTCTGAACAAAACGTGCGTAAATTAAACATATGTAAAACTACTGCAGCAGGAGAGCTTTGATATAGCTTAGAGCTGTTTTTACAAAGCTCTCCTGTGGTCCTTCAGATACTAATTTTTTAAAGAAGGTTGGAGAATTTAATTCCATTAATGTGAATCGTTAGAAAAAACTTGAAATAAAATTCAATTTATAAGTTTTAATTATTTCTTACCTTGCATTCGATGATAGTGACGATCAGAGTACTTGTGACGAAATCATATTCAACCTAAAACAAGAAATTATATTCAACCTCGAACAAGAAATCATATTCAACCTAAAACAAGAAATTATATTCAACCACATGCAAGAAATTATATTCAGCCTAAAACAAGAAATTATATTCAACCTGAAACAAGAACTTATATTCAACCTCAAACAAGAAAAACACATTTTTATCTTTTGTTCCTATTTCTTAATTCATTCAGATGTTAAGCAACATCTATTTAATCTCAGATCATTTGTCTTTCTCCTAAATCCAATTTGTTTCTCCAAAACTTGGTATATTTTATTTATCTTTTAACGAAAATATAAAAAACTTTTTCTGTTACATTAATTCTTTTTTTATTTACTTTATAATTTATTTTTGTGATTTCAGAAATTCAATTCATCATGCAACTGCATAACAATTTTTAAGACCATCATTAACGGCAGATCATCATCAACGACAGATTATCATCAACGACATATCATCATCAACGACTGATCATTGCTAACCAGACCATTGTTAACGACAAACTATTGTAAACGACAGACCATTGTGAACGACAAACCATCGTTAAAGAAAAACCATTATTAACGATGAAACGTTGTTAACGACAAATCGTTGTTAACGATAGACCATCGTTAAAGACAAACCATTTTTAAAGACAAACCATTGTTAAAGACAAACCCTTGTTAAAGACAAACCCTTGTTAAAGACAAACCATTGTTAAAGACAAATCATTGTAAACGACAGACTCATATTAACGACAGTCCATCTTTAACGACAGACCATCGTTAATGACAACCCATCTTTACACAGGACAGATCATTGTTAAAGGACAAATGTGACATCTCACATTTTGTCCCCTTAGTTCTTGTAGAAAAGCTAGATAATGAAAATTGACAACTTAAAAAAAGAAATTATCATTTCAAAAAAAACTGGTGCAGCAAAACAACTAATCAATTTTAGTTTAAAAACTAGAATATCTCATCTCATTCAGCCATAATCAAACATTCCATGCTTCTTAAAACTGGGACCTTATAGTCCCTTTGGTGTTTGGACAATAATGGGAAAGCATTGAATCCAAATATGTGATTGTACTGTGAGTAATTTTACATATTTCTGTTTAAAAGCTCTGAATTATTAAATTATTTGAACGGGCTTCATCGATCTATGGACACGCAATCTCAAATTATATCAACACTGAAAGAATGAAAGGGTGGGTTAATAAAGTATATTTAAGTGCATACAAATTTAACAAAACTTGTCTCAAACTCATTTCAAACTTTTGATTTTGCTAGATCTAACATTCAAAATTTGAAAAATCTAAGGCCTACACTGTCATGTTGCAAACATTTGAGGATTTAAAAAATAGTGGAAATGAAAAAATAGTAAATTCAAATAATAATTGGGGCAAACCTAAGTTTCTTAGGCTCCTCTGGGATATCGTCGTTTCCAGATTGGTTGTGCATTTGCTGAATATGATCCGTTTAAACCAACTATTTTTATACAAAATTTCATATATGTATTATGTATATAGATTTTCTTATAAATTTGACAAAGTTGAGTATCAATTTTGTCGAGACAGGAACATCAGATTGAACTCTCATGGGTCTCGATCAGCTTCTGAAATGTTCAGGTTTCAGCCTTTACCCCATTTCATTTTTCCTTTACAGTCCCCTATAACGATAATTTTCTCAATATACTGGAGCACATGGTTAAACAGACAAACAAAAATGTTCAATGCATGGGATTATAAGAGGTACGGCATAAGAAACAAAATACCAAAATAGAATGTCAATTGAAATAACATCAGTTGCTGCAGCTACCATGAAATCCCATGGAAAGTTTTCACGAGGGGGGGGAGATATTTTGCCCCCCCCTCCCGTCATCTCCTCCTTCTAGTTTCGTGATGTTCTGTCTGTATAAACCAATCTGAATATTTCCTGTATATTCTCCAATATCTATTTCATCTCATAGCTGCCATTAATATTTACAAAGGTATTCAGACAACCTTCAGCCAAGGGTGGATACATTGGGGGGAGATTAGGGCGGATACAAGGGGGTGGGAGTGTTCATCCCCCCCCCCAGGAGCGAAGATTTCCTTGGAAATGACGGAAAAGAAAAATGATGTACAAAATGTGCCCTGCAAGTTATAGGTTGTATATAAAGAAGTTTTGATCTTCTTCATAGAGAAGTTTTAAGTTCGTTAAAAAATGTTTAGAGTTTTTTTCATAGAAAATTTGCAGGTTGCATTTAAAGAGAATATTTGAATCTTCTTCAGTGAGAAGTTAAGGTTTAATACAGAGAAGTTTAAATTTACATCATAGAAAATTTCAGGATGCATAAAGAGAAGTTTTGATTCTTCTTCATAGTAAAGTTCTAGGTTGTAAAGAAAAACTTCACAGAGAAGTTTTTCTTTCTGCTTAAAGAAGTTTTAGGTTCCATTAAAAAAAGTTTAGGGTTTCCTTCATAGAAAAATGTTATGCTTTATTCAAAGAAGTGAAAACTTTTTTTCATAATAGGTTTTTAAAAGGGAAGTTTGAGCCCTTTTCAATTTCAATCCTAAATTATGGTTCTAACTGTGAGCATTTTTCCTTTAAACTATAAAAAACAATAAAAAATCTGTTTTTTTTTGGATTTTCAAAAGTTTACGAAAATCTATAAATTGGATACAAACAAACAGATAGACAGACAAGCAAAATAAATATTTATAGAAAAAGTCGTAAATTTCATTTAAAAAAGTATTTTTCATCGAGAAGTTTTAGGTTCTGCTCAAAGAAGTTTTAGTTTCCAACCTGAAGTTAAGACCTTTCTTCATAGAGAAGTTTTAGGTTTTTATCTTTAGAATTTTAGTTCTTTTTCAAAGAGAAGTTTTAGGTTCCATTTTGAGAAGTTTAGGGGTTTCTTAAGAAGAAGTTTTAAGTTCAATTTTCATAAAAGTTCTTGGTTCCATTTTCCAAGTTTTAATTTCTGCAATATATGCAGACAAGTTTTAAGTTAATTTTTTTTAGAGATAAATTCTTTTTAGGCAGCTGGCAACCCTGTAACATTATCCGGTTGTTTAAGAAAAATACCGAATAATAATTTTTATATTCCGATCAGCACTGCAAATGAAACCTCATTAAATAAACTTCATTTAAAGTTATGAATATTATCTGTTTATATCTAAATATGATTTTAAAAAAATATTAAAATTACATTTTAACTTGTAATAAAGACGGTATGAATTTAATATGGCGAGGAAACGCTCCGACGAGAATAACGAAAGGGAAGCTTTTGAAAATTAACGAAACCACAAATCTTGAAATCATTAAAAAACAAAAAAATTTCTGTTAAAAATTACTTGATGATGAAAACCGTTAAGAAAATTGAGAAAGGTACTGAACGAAACTTTAAGAAAGAACTGAAAATATTTTTGTTTAGTTCTTGCTAAGAAGTTAATGAAACGTGTTCAGTCTTACAGGGAGTTTTAAGGTAAAATGAAAGGGGGTTTAGGCGGAATCCTAAACAAATTTTAAGAGTTGATTGGGATCAAGATTAGTTATACCATCCTTTGTGGTTAAACCTGTATGCTAATCAAATTAAAAAAACATTTCATTACATTTCAGAATCTCACTATAATTTTATATTTCATTAAAAATATCATTAATAATATAATCTATCTATATTCTGTATATTTAAACATTTATATATTTACATATATCACACACCTAGTCTAGGATTTATTGCTCCACGACAAAAACATAATTTTCTTCAATTCTTTATATTCAGAACACACATATATTTCTTACTTCAAACAATTCTAATATATTATATATATATATATACAACTTTTAAGAACTTTGTTTCCATTTCCTTGATATTTTCTGGTTTGCCTAACAATCTATAATAGCCATTTTTATTTCAATTTAATATAATTTGTTGAAGAGTTTTCGTTTTTGTGAATTCGAAGACTGGATTATAAACAGGTAATCAGAATTATACATCCACTTATGGAATTTAACATGTACATTAAAAAATGTACAATTTACAACGGTTTTATTTTAATATTGGTCAGATCCAGGATGACTGAGATATTCTTATTTTTTTAAATGTTAAAATTGATTTTGTTAGAATGTGGATTCTTCCTAAAATTGACTTGTAGATTTTTCCTTCTGAATCAGACGACACGCAATGTTGTCTTAAGGTTGGTTAATGGGTAATTAAAGTTTAATTTATTTAGCTTTCTATAACTTTTCTATTCAGTTTATTAAATATTATTTGAGAACTTGTGTCAACGATATGTCTTGACATTTTTTATAGAAAGGTGGTATAATAGTTAAAATTTTATTCGTAAAATAATATTGTTTTCAATCGGATTAACAAAGCAACCTATTTTACCCACCAAATATGTGACCAACAATATCGATAGTTCCTTAAAAATGACTTTCGCGATTTTTTCGAAAAAACATTTCTTAAATATCATATGCAATCCTTTTTTTTGGTGTTTGCCAGCAATTTATAGATTCCTGACCTTGTATTTAATGGTTCCCAAATGTTTCTTTTTCTTCTCTTTCTCTTTCTCTTGCTGAAGCTGTTCATGTTGAAGTAAACTTAAACCATCCTGCTCCTCGACAACCTGTACAGTGTGCAGTACAGTACAGTACAGTACAGTACGTACAGTACATTACAGTACAGTAAAGAAGAGTACAGTCCAGTACAGTAAAGTACAGTACAGTACAGTACAGTGCAGTACAGTACAGTACAGTACAGTAAAGTACAGTACAGTTCAGTACATTAAATTACAGTACAGTACAGTACAGTACAGTACAGTACAGTACAGTACAGTACAGTACAGTACAGTACAGTACAGTACAGTACAGTACAGTACAGTATAGAACAGTATAGTACGGTGCAGTACAGTACTGTGCAGTAAATTATTCGTAAAAAACATACCTTCTTTTTGAATGGGTAGCCTAGACCTTGAAGTGTCTGAAAAAATTAATAATTACAAATCAATTAATTTTATCTAAAAGTTTGCTTGCTTTATGTCAAAAATTGCAGTATAAGGATCTTCCACTAAAAGTTTATTGTAAAAAATTTATCACATTCCTGAAAACAATTATGAAAGAAATCTTTACAATCAATTTTTTTTATAAAAATTCTTTTACAATCGGAGGAAATCAATACAAACTTTGAAAATCATAAGAAAATAATGATTTTTATAACGAACCTTGAGATCAATCCCTCCTTTTTCTCCTGATTCTATCCCCCCTTTTCCTCCTCCTCCTGCTCCTGCTCCCCCTGCCCTTGTCTTCTTCTTCTTCTTTGGTTTTACATTGTCATCTTCTCTCTTCTTCGCTAGAAATCTTCGTAAACACCACAAGCATGTGCACACAATAAACAGGCATATTCCTAAACAATTTTAACATATATTACACCTTTTTTAAAGAATTTTTTTTTAAATTCGATTATTTTTTTCTAAATTCCCAATTTTTTCCCAGTGCTTTTACAATTCCACGGGCAACGCCGGACACTTCAGCTAGTTAGTATAGAAATCAAAACATTGAGAAAAAGTATTAGAATTAAACGCTTTTCAATAAAATGACGCTATCTTCCACACTTTTTCCTGTAACAAACTAAATCTTTGTTTTGACCCACTTATAGTTGTCAGATTTAGTTAATTTTGAGCTTTTTTTAAAAAAAGCCTAAGACATAAGGAAAAGGATTGCACACGTTTTATAAAGAAATTTTTGCAAATCATTTGCATACGGGTTGTCAAAAGAAATTTGCACTTTTGCACATTTTCTGAATTACAAATCAGGTAAATTAAATATTTGCATATTTTTTTGCATATTTGAAATGGCATGGTCAAGGGCTATTCAAAATACATATTTTATCATTTTTGGACATTTTTTTGCACACATTTTTACTATATAACTGAATTTTGCAAAAAAATGTTCAACTTTTGCAAATTTGCAATTTTTCTAAAAGTAGGGCATAAGAGCTTTCCAATGATGTATCATTTGTCATATTTGGACAGCAAACATGGGATTTAGAGGGGGAAAATTTGACCCCCTCCCCCCCACAGCGTATTCTGGTTTTCAAGTACCCCAGCGGGGAAATTTTTTTTACTATTGGAATTTATAGATTGAAATATAAAAGGTCTGCAACATTAGGTTTGCCCAGAAAAATAAGGATTTGAAAATTTGAGTTTGAGGCAAGTATAAAATATTGACCATCAAAGATTAATGGGTAATCTTATCAATTTTGATAATACAGGGAAAACAGGTGGCAAAAATTGTTTTTTTATTCTTTATTCGCGGATTTTCAGAAACTCAAATTGCACTTCCTTAACAGCTGTTCGTATATATTTTCAAAGCGGAAATAGAAAGATACGGATTCAATTTTTTGAATTACTTTTAGAAAATGTCAAGAATATCAGGGGGATTCAAAAAGGTTGATGGTGATTTGGGAGGAAGCCAGTTTTAATAAAAAGAAATATGCAAATTTTACGTCTTTCACAAGTCAAATATAAACGTGAATTTTCCCTAAATTCAATTCTAAATTTCTGTCAGACCTAGACACTCTTGCTAAAATTTATCATTCTCAGCCGTTTAATCCAATTTTAAAACCAAGAAACGGAATGAAAATATGTAAGGAAGAATAAATTTTCTTTATATTTTCAGCTTATAAATTCTTTGAACAGTACAAGCCTAATGTAGTTTTTATTTTAATCTAAATGTGTATTATTGTGAGATACTGTTATGATTATGGGAGTACCACATTATAAGAGAATGGACAAAAGAAATAAAATCGAAAAGACGACATTTACAAAGAGACTGTAGGCCTGATATTTCCAGTCTAAATGCATAGAGCTTGGCATGTCCGATTTACAACGCTTAGTCTGATAAACTACGCAAATTGCAAAAATCGATCTTGAAAATTAAATTTTTACGCCAAACAACTTGAGGAGGTAAGAGGGGTTGGGGTGGGATTGAAATCTTCAAATATTTTTTGTCAATTAAATGAAAAATTACCTGCAGAAAGAAATATTAAGCCACTGTTGGTTTTTTCCGATTCTTCAATTCCGTTTCCCACTAAATTATACAATTAGTAACATACATTTTTCTAAGATATTTGATCATCACCGTGAAATTTTGTGACTTTTAATGAACAGTAATTTGAAGGATTTTTTGTTAAAAATATTTTTTTTTTTATTTATAGGGTAGAGTACATGGCAGAAAAAAAGTCCTTTCTTTAAAAAAACATCTAAAATAGCTCATTGTTTTTTATCTTCTCATTTAAAATATTTAACAAAAGCATAGTTTATGGCTGAAGTAATTTCTGCAGTCTTAAATAATACAACTCATTGCAGTCCTAAACTCCTGAATTTGAAATAATAAAATAATAAAATCCGTCCTCGACTATCCAGTAAACAAACTTCGAACAAGTGGGTTTAAAATTGCTTTGTTTCTCTTCACCAATTAAAATTTGTGTACAAGAAGTACAGGGTGTCCCACGAAACATGAAAGTTAAGAGCCGAATTAAAGATCACCTTCGACTTTTAAAACAATTTGCGGCAGTTTTTCATAGACCTCATTTTACTGTAAAATTATACTTGAAACAATAATCATCAAATACATACTTCTTGTCAATTCAAGTCGTGCAGAATTTTTTTGATATAGACGCTTTGACATAGATAGACCTCCGAGATCAAAGACGACTTTTTTCTCATCTTCATGTTTAGTGAAAACACTCTATACACACTCAGACTGCACACAATGACATGACCCGACTCAGATATTAAATATATTCCCTTGTCAGTAACAAACAATAGCTTAACCTAAAAGGTTAATAAAACAAGCAAAGGCTAATAAAACACTAATATTGTTAATTTTCCATTTTTCAATTAAAACTTTTCAAAATTTTCAATCTCCTGGACCTGTTCCTTGATTTATTAGTGCAACATGGAGGGTTAAGCAAGCTGTAAAGTTTTTGTTTGCATGATACTTCATGTTTGTGTACACTACAGCCAGAAATAGAACATTTCCAAGAATATAAAACTTTTTTTTCAGATTCTGCTCTCACTTTTAGAAGATTATCCAATACCTTGGTCTATTTTATTTATAAACGGGGCTTCCCATATCACATTGGATTATATCCAAGCTTTAACGAAAAAATACGCACATAGTACTCCGAAAACATTTTTATATTAGCTTTATACATTAGCTTGATTCATTCTTTTTAAAATATCCATTAGTTCCAAAAATCTTAATTTGAAGCTATAAACGATCAAATATCATGTGGGATACCCTGCATGTTTCAAGTATTGTATTAACTTAAACACTTCTTTAGTATTTTATATATTGTACTGTACCGTATGCACAAACATTACTGTTTTATATAGTTTCTCCTCAAACACTTATTTTTTATTTTTTTCCCGATTATATAATTACTTCAAATTGAAAAAAAACTGTTTACTATGCCATCCAGAAGGAGGGTAATTGTTTTTTTTAGCTAAAGGGCTGTTAAAGCCCTTGAAAAATGAAATTCAATGGTGAAATTCGTTTTGTCCTATTTTGACACAGGGTGTCTAAAAAAAGTAAAAACTGGAGGAAAAAATCGTTTTTTAAAGACCTCAGCTAGTCATCCATATTACTTAGCAACCTGGTGAAATATTGTCTAGGTGTATGCATATTTTAGCTCCCTGCAAAGAACAAAAATGAAAAAATAAATAGTGCCAAATTGAATTGCTTTTTTCAACACCCTATGCAATTGAAAGTTGACCTAAATCATTAGGATAAAAAACTTACATATTTTTCCTTCTCTAAAATTTACTAAATTATAAAGTATAAAAGAGTTTAATGCAACAAACTATTTTTTTCAAAAATGCGCGAAAACGGCCAAAATAAATAAAGCAGGGAGATAAAACTTTGCATACACCTAAAAATATCTGTTTTTTTTTTCTAAATATTTGACCAGGTTGCTGAGTAATATGGATGACTGGATGAGGTCTTGAAAAAAACAATTTTTCCTCCAGTTTTCACTATTTTTGAGACACCCTGTTTTCAAAATATTGCAAAACGAATAGCACCATTGGACTTCATTTTTCAAGGGCTTTCCAAAAAAAAGCCCTAGCCAGAGCAGAGTCCTTTTTAGACGAAATCCACCTTGGAGAGTAAATTAAGTTTAAGGTTAATAAGTCTGTAAAAAAATATATTTACTCGACTAACATTATAATCAAATACTAATGTTTGTATAACCTTTATTCAAAACTTATTAAAACTTTGTTTGCATCGAAATAAATGTTAAAAAACCAAGATTTTACCATTAGCCTTTCGGGAATATCTATATAATAAAACTATTCGCTCATATATATTTATATGTTAGCTATAGCTGGCCAGAAGTCTTCACCGAATGAGCTGAATTTTTTTGAGGGAACCATGACCGTGTCCGGGGAGTAACATAGGCTAAAAAATGTCGACATTTTTTTACAATCAAATTTTTATTTCTTCAAAAAATCAAAATTATTGTTTTTCAAAAATAATTATTTTCAAAATAAATTTTTTTTACGGGCAACGCCGGGCACTTTAAAAATAACGGTTTAAAAATAAACTAAATTATTGATTGGTAACAACCAAATTATGTCCGAATTTATTTTTTGATATTCTATATAAATACAGATAGAACTGTGATTTACAAAGAAAAACAAGGTAAATATAAATCGCATGACATATCATTGCATGCAATTTTTAAAAAGAATATTTAAAAGACATGATACAACAGTTTAGAGAGAGTAAAACTACTATAAAAGGGTTTATTACTGGAACTTTTAACACTAAAAAATGCGTTGTTTTGAATATTTTAAACGATGGGTTTGCACTTTGCAGGGGACAATAAAAAAACACGTTTTTTCCGAACAAATAAAACACTTTTTAAACCAGAACTAACAACTTTAGAATTGGATACCCTTAATCCTAATCGCTTAATCTGAATATCCATTGTGAAAACTTTTAATTTTTTATCATCTCTTGCTGGATATCACATTTCCTAGATTTTGTATAATACAGATACGTTTGATTACAAATACAGATTTGATGCTATATCGATTGGACTAATACCCTATTGAACTAAAGTCAGCTGTTCATTAGCAAGCTTTTAGAGCATTTAAAGAAATATAAATTTAATCATGTTAATATGAAATATTAAAAAACATATTCTTATATTCTTTATCACATTTGAGGACTATAGTCCAAATGCACACCACACCACAAATGCGGGAAAATTAAAAACCGGTCTTTCAAAAGTTAAAGAGCGCATCTCTAATCTCTAGAAATTAATCTAAAAACTAAATTAATCTGGAGATTAAGAGAGGATTAAGCATTACGCAAACGCTTTCCCTCGTAGCTCTTGAGATAACATAAGCCGGAGCAATTGAGCCTTTGCCACAAAATCAAATATTCTAATGCCTATATCTTTGCACTCTGATAGTGTAAACCTTTGGTATTTCAAAATTAGATTATTTGATATAACAGAATTCATAGTTTGAAATATCTAAGGTCTACAACTTTGGGTTTCTCAAATAATGGGATTAGAAAATCAGAGTTTTTTGCAAAGAGTATTGTAAAACGAAACTCTCAAGTTTTCTTTTTGGGATCTAAACATTTGCACAGATTTTTATTTAAGAAATTATGTAGAACATAAACACAACGAAATCTAGTCAAATAATATTTCACAACAAAACTATCGGTAAAGCTACAAAACTGCCTGACCGCCTTCATGAAACCGGGTTTCCGAAACTAGGGTTCATTATCATACCCTGTATAGTAAGTTTCGGGCTCTGAATTAAAGGATTAAATTAAGAAGATATATGGACTAAAGTAACTGTCTTCCACGTGGAGTGTTGCGCTCATCTTACAAATAATAATATGCAATGTTGACTTTGTACAATTTACTACAAACAAAAACAAAAAAGTTCGCGGATTTTTGATGTTTTAATATGTGATTTTTCAAAATGGCGGAAACAGGAAATTTAATTCTTACTTTCAAACTGCAATCCTGTTCTCCTATATCCTCTGGATTATCACATTTTATCTCATCATACTTTCTGAAACAGAGATTTTTTAGAATATCTTTTTAAACACAAATAGATTTTATAAGTACACTAGATGGCAATGTAGAATTTGTACACTCTCAAGTCTCAGTACGGCTGTGATCTGACGTCACAAATGTCAAAATGTCAATTCAGTTTTTGTGTCCGACAAAACTATTATTTATAGTGTTAATTCTAGAATAAAGTGCTTATCTTATAGTAAAATTAGTGCAATTTGATGTGTTCTTTATTTTCTGTTTTTACAGTTTTTTATTTATTCTTTGAAAACATGTCAATTTATGTCAGAAAATTTCGTTTTTCTTGTTATATTTGACACTTGTGACGTCGTGTATAATTGTTCCATTTCTCTTATGCCACCTATTGTACTTGATCATCTATTTGGTAAAACAGAGTCTTTAAGATTATTTTCTAAATTAGAGACTTTTTAGATTGATTTCTAAATCAGAGACTTTTTAGATTGTTTTCTAAATCAGACGCAGAGATTTTTAGATTATTCTCTAAATCAGAGACTTTTTAGATTGTTTTCTAAATCAGACATTCTTTGGATTGTTTCTAAATCAGAGACTTTTTGGATTGTTTTATAAATCAGAGATTTCTTAAGTTGTTTTCTAAATCAGAGACTTTTTAAATTATTTTCTAAATCAGAGACTTTTAAAATTGTTTTCTTAATCAGAGACTTTTTAGATTATTTTCTAAATCAGAGACTTTTTAAATTGTTTTCTAAAACTGAGCTTTTAGATTATTTTCTAAATCAGAGACTTTTTAAATTGTTTTCTTAATCAGAGACTTTTTAGATTTTTTTCTAAATCAGAGACTTTTTAGATTTTTTTCTATATCATAGATTCCTTATATTGTTTTCTATATCAGAGATTTCTTAAATTGTTTTCTAAAACATCCAAATAAATAAAAATGCATAATCTCACGTGACCCTCCTAGGTGAAGATGGCAATATAAGGCCGAATTTACAAAGGTACCCTTGTAAAAGATACCCTTTGTGAAAAAAACTATCGTTTTCGTTTTTTTAAAATACAAAACGAGCGGTTTTTTTTCAAAAACGATCGTTTTTAGAAAAACAACCTTATCGATAATGTAGAAGATATTGTCGTTTTCTGATAATGATCCTATATGTTTTCCTGCAGAAGAAATGCTCAAGTCACTTTTGTAGCGAACCCATAGTGGAAAATATACGCAGAAATTAAAAACGCAGAATTAGTTCATACTTGATTGGTCAATGCTTTTAAGGGTACCATTGTGAATCAGACACTGCCATTTTTAAATGTTGGGTCACTTGAAATAACGCTTACAGTCCCTTTAATCAATGTTGGATCGAGATGCATAACCTAGTAAAGTATGGCCAGGTTGGATGGAAGGTTTTAGATTAGTTTCTCGATAAATTAAAATATCAAAACTCTTGAAATGATCAAAAAAGTGTACGCTGAACAGTGGGGGCAGCTACTTACTTTTTCAAAAATATTATAGAGATAGAAATGATTTTAGGGTATGCATAAACATTTCTTCTCTTTCTTTTCTTACTTCTCTTCCTTCTCTTACTTCTCTTTCTTCTCTTTCTTCTCTTGTGGAATTTAACCGGTTTTGAGATAAACAATGCAGTACGATCAGTTTATATGATTTTACCCAGATTTGTTTACATTTCTAGCTTGTAGACCTAATTGAAATGTACTGCGTTTGTACTGTAGAATTCGGCATTTGATCTTCTGATATTTTTGCATTTATAATGATTTCAATCTATCCCGTTCATATACTTTCCCATGAATGGATCCTGTAACTCCGCGATATTGCGTACATCTGCAAAGGTTATATGTGTAGAAAGGTTACACAGTTGGCGTTAAAAAAATACTTTATATGTTATATAGCTTGTTTACAAGAAATTATAATCTAGATATGCAGGGGCACCCATATAAAAAATACTTTAAAATCTCACTTTTGCCACTTACTTAAAAAGTTTCATTAAAAAAGCTTTAATCAATACTGCCTTCAGTGTAAATATATCTTCGATATCATTCTTTATAATTAAACAATATGCATCGTTTCTATGAAAATTAAGATATTTTCATAGACACGTTTATATCTCTATTTTTCACCCATTGAAGCTTACACCAGTATTAAGAGGGATTGTCTGATAAGGCCACTCAAGAAAATTACATAAATAATTTATTAACACCTGTGTTATGTAAGTGTGTATATTATCGGATAGTTTACATAGTTAAAACAGGTATCAATATTTCTTGAAAAAAATTACTTTTTTTCACATAAAAATTACAAAAATGTTCTATACCCCCGCTGGTTCACTCAGTTTCACTCGGTGATCCTGGGCCCATATATTACAACAGCCCTCTTTGCAACCCCCTTGGGAAAATCCTGGTTACTGGGCGTGGGGGGGGGGGGGTAACAAGGTTGTACATAAATAATATATTTTTCCACGGCTTATTTGGAATTTTTATGAAATAGATTTAAGTATCAAGTAACAATTTTAAGTTACTTGAGATTTTTTAGATACTTTATATACTGGAGACAGTTTATAAATCAAATTTAAAGCTTGCTGCACTGGAGTCCATGTAACAAAATTGTAAAGACTGGGCTGGGAACTTTTGATTTCTGAATATCGGGATTAATGCTTGATCCACTCTTTTTCTTTATCTCGAGATTAAATAATGCTTGTTCTCCTCTTGTTATTAATCTCCAGATTAATTAACTGATCGGGATTAAGGATATCCCATTCAAAAGTTTTCAGCTCTAGTCAAATATTGAACCTGAAGTTGGGTTTTCTTTAGAACACTTTCAACATAATTTATTGTGCCTTTCTGACCATAATTCTATCTTAGTATTTCTATCTCAAAACGCTTTTGTTTGTGTATGATAATAAAATAGTTTCTAAAAACTGTGCTTTTTGAGTGCTTGTAGCGAAAATTACGTTTTTTTGATCAGTGAATGCAGCAAAATTATGCTTTATGTGTATTGTATTTGTATTTATTTATTATTTATTTTCTATAATTTATGTTATTTTTAGGAAATAAAGCTTTTGTTATCGATTTTCTTGAGACGGGGTTACTCTGTTGTGTGTGTATTTGCGGCCTACCGGGAAAGAATTGTCCAGGGAAAATAAACATCCCCCACCAGAATCCTAACTGGCCTATTACTCCAATTTGTCTAGTGTGTTGCTGTTATCCGCCAACAAAATTACATTGCATTTTCTTAAAACGACCGTTTTTAGAAATTTCGTCGTTTCGTTAATGATTGTTTACGACGATCCTTCGTTAACGATCGCAAAAATTACAGTTTTTAGGCTTGTGTAGCAAAAATTATGTTTTTTATGCTTATGTAGCAAAAAAAGCTTTATAAAAATGACGCTGGTTACATAGAACAAGATTATTCTTAATTCTGGGGGAAAATCACCGCAATATTTAACAAAATATTTTCACGTATAAGGGTATATGTTAAAAATGTCAAACTAAAGTGCAACGTAAAATTATGTTCAAAATTCTGTCAAAAATCAGATTGCAAAATTTTCCTAGGAGCTAAAATCATTTTGATTCGAAATTTGATTGATGATAAAAATTAAAAAATGTCTTCTATGGCATTAAAGGTGAAGAAATGAAGCAGAAGATTTTTCCATTGCAATTAAAAGGGTTTATTATATGACAATGAATTTTACTATGCAAGGATATTCACAAACATTAAGACTTGAAATGAAACTCTTTAATTCAAATACAAGTCGACCCGAAGATTTTATTTTGGGTTCTTCGCCCACATACAGTTTTCACTATAAGGGGGCACGTACCTCTGCCTCATTAGTAAAAGTAAATTCAACCTATATGAAGCATAAACTCTGACCGCGGCCAACTTTGTTGCACCGGCTAGTCCAGACCATAGAGCTAGATACAGTACAATGGGACCAGAAAGGTTGACCCGGCTCGGAAATTCAAATGTACTACGTCTGCCCGTGTGGGGTTATTCATTTGGTGTACTGTTCCAAGTCTGTATTTGTACTTAGCACACTGCAAATTAGACTAAGATAAGATTTATTCGACTTTTTGACCTCGTAGCTCCTCTAGTATAGATTTAACGCACAAGTACGGGTAAACCAAATAAATCCGGGTAGGTACTTATATATGAAATTCAAAACATTTGTTCTTCTTGAGTTCGTGATTGAGTATGAGGGCATTCGTAACAGATCATCAGATTAAAGATTTATTTAGTATAAACCAATCTCCTGGTTCAACTCAGGGATTTGACTTAAATATAAAATGCTGTTTACTGGAAGATATAAATAAGCTGGGTTCGAAAGAATGGTTTAAATTCATAAATTCTGTTCTTGAAAACAATTTATTCTGAAAAACTCTAAATCTATAATTTTGTTCTTTTGTTGATTTTTATGAATTTATCTTTTATTCAATTTAAAACCAACAAACAAAAATACATTTCAATAGATTAATCCACTCTAAACGGAAAATTGTAAAAAGTATGCAAAATTACTGATGCGAATTTGTGACCTTGTAGGTCAAAACTCCTCTATTTATGAGAATTATAGCAAATCAATTAGTTTGTAAATTAAAAACCTTTACTTTTTATTTGCTCTTAATTTCTTTTTTAAAAAGGAGTTAGTGTTAACATTTAAAATTTTAATCTGACTTGATATATCGATATTTTTATTTTATTTCACGTCCAGTTCCGATTAGGAATTACTGATCAAGCAGATTTAACAAAGCAATAAAAATAAAAAATATTGGCGAGACCTTTTGTTTGAGATATTTTTCATGGAAATATGAGAGATTGAAAAAGAGATTTGTTTACTAAAACAGTTAGATTTGACAGGGATACATATATTTTAAAAGATGAAGTAGTAACATAGGGCAGGGGGAGGGGGGGGGGGGGGCATAAACCATGGACATTTCTACATAAACGCATTTTATTCCATATACAAACCTTTCCAGGTGCAAGTGAATTATTTAGACTTTGTTCTCTTCTCAAGCAAAGGGTACAGTCTAAGTCCTTTTATGGATGGTTCCAATGAGCACGGATATGTTTTAATAATACCAACTTTATGGATGGTTCCAATGAGCACAGATATGTTTTAATAATACCAACTTTATGGATGGTTGCTATGAGCACGGATATGTTTTAATAATACCAACTTTATGGATGGTTGCAATGAGCACGGATATGTTTTAATAATACCAACTTAATGGATGGTTGCAAAGAGCACGGATATGTTTTAATAATACCAACTATATGGATGGTTCCAATGAGCACGGATATGTTTTAATAATACTTTTTGAATATTTTATATTAAAGTCATCTTTGAAGTTCATGGAACAAAAAATTTCATGTAAGATAATAATTGTGAAATGTTTTTATTCTATCTTTTTCATGTTATTTCTATACTTTATCTTTATTATTATGTATAAACAGTATACCTTTAATTAATTAACTTTACAACACAGGAATTAACTATAGTTTCATATTGAGAAATAAAAAGTTTATAAATGGAAAAAACTTGAATATCATGCATATGAAATTCTTAATCTAATTTTCGCTTGATATAAGTTTTTTTTCACAGCTTTTTCGATTAAAATTGTAATTAATATAAAAATTGATAATTGTTGCAATATTGCTCCTCTTTTCTTATGCAAAAATAAATTTAACCTTTCAAGCCCCAAAAACACAAGATTTAAACTAACTGTAAATCTAGTTTAAAGTGCGGCACGTCTGATACACAATTCTGAACAATAAGTTTTCTATCTACGTAATATACAGGATTACCCATACAGAATGAGACTTCAGTGACGATTTATGTAATTTGTTTTACTCCGTTTTCTTGCATTCAGGGTTCCTTGAAGGCCAAAGCTGGCATATTTCTGTGCTTAATCATTAAGTAAACCATCAAAATAATTTATTGAAAGCAGAAACTAAAAATTAAGCTTTATATCGTCGTATTTCTACAGTTATGGGTCGTCTTTACAGTCTTCTCCTTTGTGGATAACCATGTACATTGAATTGTAATTTCTCTTTCAAAGTGACTTGCGGATTCATGTTACAAATACAGTGAAGGAATGTATCAGAATTTAAGACAGATATCTTTCTCTTTGTTACCCAGGTATAGGTATAATTAGGGTACTGCTGTCAATCGGAAATTCCAACTTATAGTTAGAAGGACGGTGTGAACCACAATAAATACAACCTCTGCAGTCTGCAGTCCGCAAATAATTGTGAAATTGAACAATAAACAAAATATTTTTAAAGAATAGACATTTTTAGAAATGTTTAGCAAATTTTGGCATCTATAAATTAACTCCAACGCTTAAGGTTAGACCCGACTTTCGTCTTATTCAAGTCTCAATGATAGCTTGAGTCTAATTTGATCTCGGCCTCGGAATATTCCGGAAGAAGTCGAAACAGGATCCATTAAAAATGTTTCCGGGTTCTAAATTTAACAAAATATTTACAGAATTTCTTTAATTTTAAACTTATTCCCTTTCGGCCGCAATCTTAAATTTACTTTTTTTGGAAGACTGCTTCAATCTTTTTCAAAATATTTTATTTTTAAATACGGTTGCGAAGAATTAGTTGTATTTAGGGATGTTAACGTTTTAATTTTTTTGAAAAACGATCGTTTCGTTATAAAAACGACGATGAAAAATCGAATACGAAACGATCTTTTTTAAAAAAGGTCGTTTTTTTCAAAAAGTTCGTTTTTTAAAAATGGTCGTTTTTCAAAACGATCGTTAACGACGACCCTTCGTTAACGACCGTTAACGACGACCCTTCATTAACAATCGTTTACGACCACCCTTCGTTAACGATCGTTAACGACGACCCTTCGTTGACGATCGTTAACGACAAGAGGAAACCGACCTGAAGGGCATTTGTACTTTTCATTGAAAAGTTTTTAAGAAAATATCAACGATCGTTTTTGAAAACGAATGAAAAACGAAACAAAAAACGATCGTTTAACGATCGTTTTCAAAAACGATTAACAACCCTAGATTCATACTTGTTTTCGGTTTCTAAAATATATATTTGCGGATAAAATTCTAATGAGAATAAGGCTATACCATGGTACCCACAAGGGGAGTACGGAATTTCAGTCATTTTTTACATTGATCTTTCCCTAGGCTATAGCTTTACACTTTTTTTTCTTGCTATTTGCTTTGCCTTCTTTTAGATATTTCAAAGACATATCAAATACCGAAGATAAAGGATAAACATGAGAACACCCCAATTAAAGAGTTTTAGGTCGTCATTAAATTCCCATCCTTTCTGGAGAACCCTGTATTTGCTGTATTTTCTAATAAAATTTTCATTACGTAAAATGTTAAAATAACTTTTTTCGATTAAAACTATACTTTTGTTTTTAAAATAGAATTCCGAACAGACCTCAACGAGTTAAATGAATAGAGTTCATGATCAAACAACAGGGAATTATCATATAATGCAATTTATAGAAATAGATTTATGTTATTGCATTATTCGTATTCCAATGAACCTTAAAGTAAAGGTGAGTAAGGTTGTTCTTTGTTGTTCAATGTGGGTTCATAAAAGGTGAGATAAGATAGGGTTTGATCCAGGGGGCGGGCATAACTCTCCTAATTTTGCCTGGCTAGGTTTATACTGTACAGTGAAATTTGTCGAAAAATGTTTCCTTATGACTGAGTTGGTATTCTAAAGGTGAGGTAAGATAGGGTTTGTTCTTTGTAGTCCAATGTGGGTTAACTAAAGGTAAGGTAAGATAGGGTTTGTTCTTTGTAGTCCAATGTGGATTAAGTAAGGTGAGGTAAGATAGGGTTTGTTCTTTGTAGTCAAATGTGGGTTAAGTAAGGTGAGGTAAGATAAGGTGTTGTTCTTTGTAGTCCAATATAGGTTAACTAAAGGTGAGTAAGATAAGGGTTGGTATTTGTACTCCAACGTGGGTTAACTAAAGGTGAGTAAGTAAGGTGTTGTTTGTAGTCCAATGTGGTTTTTTTTATCCTATCATTAATCCTATTTATCCTATCATTAACATCTATCCTATTTATCCTATCATTAATCCTATTTATCCTATCATTAACATCCATCCTATTTATCCTATCATTCCAATCCATCCTATTTATCCTATCATTAACATCCATCCTATCCATCCTATCGATATCCATCGTATACCCTATTCATCCTTTCCATCCTATTTCTCCTATCCCTCCTATCCCTCCTATCCCTCTTATCCCTCCTATCCATTCTATCAATCCTATTCGTCCTATCTATCCTATCCCTCCTATCCATCCTATTCGTCCTATCTATCCTATCCATCCTATTCGTTCTATCTATCCTATCCATCCAATTTCCCTAACTGTAATCTGGAGGAACTACGATAAATCTTATTTATCCTTATTCCAGAATAATTTAGTATCAATAGTAAATTAGGAAAGTGGCGAAGAAAAAGTAAAAAAATATTTAAAATGGATTGCAGAGTGTAGAGTGCAGAGTGCAGAGTGCAGAGTGCAGAGTGCAGAGTGCAGACCTAATCTGAAAGAACCCTAGATTTAAGATTAGGCAATGGCATTTTCGATTCACCTTCTTTTGCATTTATGCAGCAGAAAGGAATATTGTCAGAATTCGACACTTTTTTTTAAAGAAAGACGAAAGAGAAAGAAAAAAAAACGAATAAGAAAAAATGAAAACAAAGATGAAAAAGAAAACCAATATGAAAGAAAGAGTACGAACAGGAAATAAATCAAAGAAAAAATAAAGGAAAAACGAATATGAAGTAAAGAAAACGAAAATGAAGTAAAGAAAACGATAATGAAATAAGAAAAGGAAAATGAAACAAATAAAAGGAAAAGAAAAGCAATAAAACGAAAAGGAAAGAATAAAACGAATCAGAAAAAAAGAGAACAGAAATCAATGAAAGGAAAAAAACGAAAATAAAAAAACGAATAGGATAGAAAGAAAACTAAAAAAAGAAAATGAAAATGAAAGAAAAAATAACAATGAAGTTGCGTCCTAGATTTTCAAATCGCAGAATGAAAAGATTTTGTGACAACAACGAGAAAAGATTGGTCACATTTTTAAAATATATAAAGAATAAAGATAGCATTGAGAAAAGTTTATTATTTAAGAAATGTTTAAATTTTTATCTGTCTCAAAAATATCTCCCATGACATTTTTTAAAAGTTTAATGGGTTTTCAATAGTATTTGACGTTTTTTTCTTTTGTTTTGAGGGTGTCAATGAAAATTCATATCATTTATCTTAAAGCTTTCAGTATTTTGACACTGACTGCTATGCCATGATATTGTAACTCATAAATGCGCAAAAAAAAAGATTCAAGTGCAGCTTGATACTTTTGCAACTTTGCATTGAAAAAATTCTCATTCTAAATTTTTCAAAATTAAAAACATGAAAAAAAATCCTCGATTATTCGATTATTTCTAAGATTAGTTTATTTCATCCTTGTGTGAGAATATTCTCAAACTGCTTTAGACAAATCTAACTTTTATAAAAGTTAGTATATCCCCCTACTAGAAAGAATACCCCCCCCCTTTTTTTTGAAGTAAATTCCCCCTATCCAGGCTTCCCCCCCTGGCAAGTATAAACCANTCCATAGTATCCTATCCTAGCATCCACAATCCATAGTATCCTATCCTAGCATCCACAATCCATAGTATCCTATCCTAGCATCCACAATCCATAGTATCCTATCCTAGCATCCACAATCCATAGTATCCTATCCTAGCATCCACAATCCATAGTATCCTATCCTAGCATCCACAATCCATAGTATCCTATCCTAGCATCCACAATCCATAGTATCCTATCCTAGCATCCACAATCCATAGTATCCTATCCTAGCATCCACAATCCATAGTATCCTATCCTAGCATCCACAATCCATAGTATCCTATCCTAGCATCCACAATCCATAGTATCCTATCCTAGCATCCACAATCCATAGTATCCTATCCTAGCATCCACAATCCATAGTATCCTATCCTAGCATCCACAATCCATAGTATCCTATCCTAGCATCCACAATCCATAGTATCCTATCCTAGCATCCACAATCCATAGTATCCTATCCTAGCATCCACAATCCATAGTATCCTATCCTAGCATCCACAATCCATAGTATCCTATCCTAGCATCCACAATCCATAGTATCCTATCCTAGCATCCACAATCCATAGTATCCTATCCTAGCATCCACAATCCATAGTATCCTATCCTAGCATCCACAATCCATATTATTCTCTTTGAGGATTTAATTTTATCTTGAGATGATATTTATATATTTACTTGCTAATGAATATCATACTCAAGAACTAACTGTTTCAAGTATTAACTAATGAATTTGACTTTCTTTCAAAAGTTGCGACACTTTAATTAAATTCTTAATTGCGATGCATATTAATCTAATTATGACAAGATAATGACAATAAAGTAGTTCTACTCTCTTAGATAAAGTAATTATATAGATGGGTCATGTTTAATTGTGCAGTGTACTTCATAGGAAATTTTACAGTACAGTACATATTACATAGGCTCAACAAGGGGACATTAACTATATCATGTTCTCCTTTGGGTTTCAGATCCAGATAAAATTGAATCAAGAAGATGAATAACGTAATTTTGCGGATTTTTTTAACCAAACATACAAAAATTCATGTAAAATTTAACTAATCCATGACTTTAGTATCGCATAAAGTTTAGATCGTTCTGAGGAACAGAACCATCGTTTATCAGTAGAAAAGACCCAGGTGTATTCCTAATTCGAAAAATTTGGGTATTATCCATTTTTTCGAATAGTTCTGCTGAAACTGAATTTAATTAATTGGAGAGGTTGTTCAACTAGCCGGTTCAAATCCTGAATCACCAATTCAAGTCCTCATGAATTTTTAGCTTTGAATCGGTTATTCAGAAATAGAACCATCTCGCATGGTTATTGTAACTTAAAGGAATCGAAAGATCTCCAGGAAAATATTAGATGAGAATTTTGTCCATTACTTCTTTAAGACTACAGCTAAAAACAAGTTCTTTTATAGTTCTAAAATGTACCGAGAAATAGAGCGGTAAAAACCAAAACCCAACGCTTTGCGACACTTCCAAATCGACCAGCTGTTTTGAAAATTGATGCAGCAGTTCAAAGCAGGCTGAATCTCTGTGTAGTAAATAGTTCCGCGACATAGCTCAAATTCATTGAATTCGGTCCCTGGGATTCCGAAATTTTGACCCCCCCCCCTCCCCCTGCTTTATAGAAACTAATATTACATTATCTCTGAACCTGATGATGTGAATGTAGAAGTTACAAAGAAGTTATTTTCCAACTTATTCCATTATGTATGAACATTCAATGTTATACCGAAGAACGCCGTTTTCTGTGGAGTACATTGTTTTTGTTGGTGGGGGAAGGGGGTGTAAGGGTTTATACCATCGGTAGTTAGGGGGGGAAGGGGGTATAGGGGGTTACACCATTGGTAGTTAGGGGATGGGGGAAACTGGAGGAGGAGAGGATATAAACTATTAGATATTAATTCTTGAAATTGTATAAGGTCTAAATGAGGACTTTATGTAAATATAAAACACGAGCCGAGATATTTCACATTTAACTAATATCATGGAAACCTTTTAAAGGGACTGTAAACGTTATTCAAGTGACCCTCCATTTATAGAGTGATATGTCCGATTCACAACTAACCCTTAATAGTTGTGTATGATCAAGAATGAATGAAAATCTCAATCTCAATTGTTATCACTCTCCACCTAACTCTACTATTTCTTCTGTCAGTATACTCTAAATTACTGCAGAACGCACCGAAACCTTAGTTGAGGGTGTGATCTTTCTCTAAACAGAGTGACTTGCGAATTTCTTTCTATACAGAAACAATGGAGGGAATTGTGAGATTTGAACCCTTTAAGTTAAAAAAAACGACAATACTATTTGAAATGACAAGGACAGTCCCTTTAGTTCTCCAAAACAAAAATATAAACATCGAAAAAGGTTTAACCGACCTGGCTCAATTTGTGTTCGGGGTCTAGCATTGTGAAATAAGTAATAAATAAGATAAATTTACTCCACGGTAAAATTGACCCAAGCAGTGCGGTGTACTGATTTATAAGCACACTTAGTTTAACTAATTCGAGGCCGAATTTGAAGAATTTGAGCCGCGGCTTAAATTTGAGACGCGGATCAAATATGGAATTGGTTCCACTTAAAATTGTAAATATTTCAAGATTTAAGCCGGCACTCAATTGAAACCAGTTTTTTGGCAGGTTTGAGACGCGACTCAAATCGATAAAATTCGGACTTCGGTTATTTAACAGTTTCCAGCTCAGGTTACAACTAAAAGGATATTATTATTCTAAGAAAAATGACAAATTATGATAATCATTTATATATTAAACCGTGTAGCTGGAGCGGGAAATAATACCTTTTGTATATTTTTTCTATATTTAATTCTGTAAGAAAGGAGGGGGAAGGGGTACTTAAAAAATATACGTGGCCATTTTCAATATTTCAGCTGCATGTTTCAAAGAAAGTATAAGGTTTTCCATTTTTTCCTTGTTTTTTCCTTCAGAGTTTGTGCATTACGAATTATGATCTTCTTTTATAAAGAGTTGTTTCGAAAGTTAAAATTCGGTGTTTTCAAATTTAGGATTTTGAAATGTTTTTTTTAAATCTTAGTTTATGTTCCAATAAACAAAAGATTGTCGAAACATCAAGGGTGTACATTGCAAAGATATAGGGATTAAAATTTGAGTTTGTAGCAAAGACTCAATTCTTTTAGTTATTATCTAAATGATTGATTGATTGGTTGATTGATTGATTAACTGATTAGCTAAGCAAAGTTTGTGGCAGGATAAAGTTTGAGCAAAAACTTTATTTCAACATTTTAAATAAAACATTCGATCCGAGGGGAAATATTCAATATATACAGAATAAGAGAAGAGAAAAGGGGATGGGGGGGGTAATAGAAAGGGCAAAGATGGGGAGGGGGGAAGTATAGGAGGAAAGATGGGGAAGGGGGGAAGTATATGAGGAAAGTTGGGGAAGGGGGGAAGTATAGGAGAAAAGAAAAAAGGACGGTAGGTGTAAAGGAAAGGAGAGAAAAGAAAAGAATGAGGAGTAAGGAAAAGATGCATGGGGGAAACGGGGATTGAGGAAAGTGAAGGGGACTCAACAGGTTGGAGGGGAAATGGGGGGAAGTAATGGGATGAAGGGATTGAGAACGGGGAGGGGGGTTGTAAAGTTAGGTTGCATCTGTTGTATTTCTAACAGAATAAATTTACTCCTCAATATTTTGTTTGAAACATAAATTATATTCTGGATTTTAAATTGAAATTATTATCAATAGTTTACAGAAGCGTAGCTGAATATAGGAGGATAATACAAATTGATAAAGAAAAGCTTTAAACTAGAAAATTACTAAATAAAATCGAAATTCAGAACTTTTCGCGCCCCTCTTTTAAGCGCTCAGACTGATTTTAGATTTCTATCCAAATTTAGGCCTTTTTACTCTATTTTATCGTTCTTTAAACTCAAAACAGATTTGTCTCTTCACTTTATTTGATTATTTTGATATTTGAAACTTATATTCACGTATATTTTACTTTCAAAAACCCTTAACTTAACTTAAAATTCAATTTATCTAAGGTCAGAATTTAAGTTATTTATTGTCTTCCTTTCTATATCATTGTACAAGGAGCAAAAATCTAAACTTGATTTGTAAACAAAAGCAAACTATAAAAACTATCTTCCATGCTAAAATATAATAAATTTATCTATATATATCTATATATCTATATATCTATCTAACTCGCATACAAAACCCATATTCTTCAAGCTAAATTTCTTGCCTCTGCTAATCTAATTTTACATCAAAAACTAATTTTATGTTTTCTTATGATAGAAATATATTGATAATATGTAATTTAGGACTATTTTCTACAAAACTTTAAACNAAAACTAGTTACCAACTGTCATGTTTCGTGGGACACCCTGTATGTAATTTAGGACTGTTTTCTACAAAACTTTGAACTCGAAATATATTGATAATATGTAATTTAGGACTGTTTTCTACAAAACTTTGAACTAGAAATGTTGAAATTAAACTGTTTGAATCTAAAATTATTTTTCATAAATCAATGAAAATTAATAAATAAATTAATGAAAACAAATAAATTAATAAATTAATGAAAGACTATTGTGTAGCGTTTAAACTCTAGCATATATGAAGATACATCATTTATTCAACCTAATTTTAAGCTTGAATTTTATTTGATACCCATTTTTTCCTGTATTATAAATAGGGCAATTGGCACGTTTAAACTTTTTCTCGCAATTTCGTTAAGGATTAGTTCCAACCGTTCAGAGATAATTTTAGGTAGCTCCGTTAGTTTTAAAGGTAAGATCGGAACTTACGATCTTTGTTAACGGTATTTTCCATTGTTTTTAAAGTTACCGGTAACGATCTCAATTTTATTAACGGCGTTAACGTTTTTGTCTTCAATTAATGGCATTAGCCGTTCAGGAACGGTCTTGTTTGTAATATTAATCGCGTTAACGGGCTGCCAAAGAAATTTCCAAACGACATTTAAAACATTAAAATATTTAGAACATTTTTTTTCACGTAATTTTAGCAGAAAAAAAGAACGAACGTACTTTCGTTTTCGTTTTCAACCGTTAATTTTTTTCTTCATAGACGGCTATTCTGTTTTGTTAACAATCTAAAAATTGACGAGTTTTGCCGTTTTTTAACGGATTTTTAGTTAATTTTCGAAAACTTCGTTAACGAAAATTATATTGTTATCATGAAGAAAAAAAGACCGTAATCAGATGATTATCCCTTGTGTGATCTCTTCCAATCCTAATCGTATGCACTGTACAATGTACTTACATCAACTAAAAAAGAAAAACGAATGTCTTTTTTTTTTTGTAAAAACAATGTTGCCACGATTTAAATCTCCTTAAAAATAAAGGGTTTTTTGTTCCTAAATTATTTTATACACCATACTCCCAGAGGAACAATCGTACAAGCTATAGTTAACCCCCGGTGTGTTTATAAGGTTAATTTACAGTCATAAAACTGTCTTTTTATATCATTTAAATGATTTATTAAGAAAAATGATATCAAATAATCATTATTGCACCGTCGTTATTCAATAATAAATACAAATTTGAAAATAATAAATTTTCAGCAAAAACACAGGGTCAAGGACTGTCTGATTCAGCCTCTGGGACTGGAACTGAATATTGCTTGGACTGTCTATTTCTGTGACTGGAATGTCTATTTCTGTGACTGGAACTGTCTATTTCTGTGACTGAAACTGTCTATTTCTGTGACTGGAATGTCTATTTCTGGGACTGGAATGTCTATTTCTGTGACTGGAATGTCTATTACTGTGACTGGAACTGTCTATTTCTGTGACTGAAACTGTCTATTTCTGGGACTGAAATGTTTACTTCTGGGACTGGAATGTTTACTTTTGGGACTGAAAATGTCTATTTCTGGGACTGGAATGTTTACTTCTGGGACTGGACTGTCTATTTCTGGGACTGGAATGTTTACTTCTGGGACTTGAATGTTTACTTTTGGGACTGAAAATGTCTACTTCTGTGACTGGAATGTATATTTCTGTGACTGGAATGTCTATTTCTGTGACTGGAATGTCTATTTCTGTGACTGGAATATCTATTTCTGTGACTGGAATGTCTATTTCTGTGACTGGAATGTCTATTTCTGTGACTGGAACTGGAAGTTAAATCCTTCAGGGAATCTGTCTAGCTTGATCTGACCAGGGGGGAAAAATCTGAAATAAAATTAGATCTAAGTGACCCTTCATTTTCAGAGAGGCTTGCCCGATTTACAACGATAGCCTTTTAACCTTTAGTTGAACAATATCGTCTTATTTAATGTTCTTAATTCTCACAATTTCCTACATTGTTTCTCCAAAATGCGGAATTAAAAATCGACAACGTAAAAAATTTCTATTAATTAAAATCATGAATTGCAAGAAGAACAATATGAATTACAAAAACAACAAGAACAAAAATAACAACAAGAACAACAAGTGCAACAAGAACAAGAACAAGAATAAAAAGAACAACACGAAGAATAACAAGAACTCTGTCTGCCTACCTGTGAACAGGTTCTTCAGTAGTTCCACCAAGAACAAGAGGAGCAGGTGTTGTAAAAGTTCTCTGAGCAAGATGACCGGCTAGGTCACCAGCTAACAGGAACTCCTAGATAATATATAATAATAATAATAATAATAATAATAATAACATTAACGAACCTGTCTATGTTTAGGATCATGAGGATTAATGAACCTGTCTATGTGTAGGATTATGAGGATTAACGAACCTGTCTATGTGTAGGATCATGAGGATTAACGAACCTGTCTATGTTTAGGATCATGAGGATTAACTAACCTGTCTATGTGTAGGATCATGAGGATTAACGAAGGGAGAATCAGGTTTAGCTTCATCATAATATTCATAATCATACTCTTTAAGCTCTCCATTCTCTCCCTAGAAGAATAATAATAATATAAAATAGTTAAATTTAATTTTGAGAAAAAAATTTTCCACGAACTTTTTGCACAGTATTTTTGCATAACCTTTTTACAAATTTTTAGATGCATTAATAAATAGATAAAGAGAAGATACTTTTTGCACAGTAGTTTTCATAACCTTTTTACAGATATTTAGATGAATGAATAAATAGATAATGAGTAGTATTAGCTCTGTATAATTTATATAATTTAAATACTACAGTCATAAGGAGAAAGACCCGGAATTAATTTACAATTAATCAGACGACTTTACAATCGTCTTTGATGTTTGAAACAGTTTACGGCATTCGTCTAATTTTACAAATATGATTGATGAAACGATGTCGATAATCACATACGCTCTGTCCCATATCATATTAGATTATCTCCAATCTTTAACGCCAAAATACGCATAAAATACTCGAAAAATACAGCATTTTCTGCAAAAACAATTTTCTAATAGCCTTATTAAATTTGTCAATTTTTCTGATTTGTCCCCCAAATCGTTTTCAGACCCATTGACGCAGTCAAATTTGATGTGGGACACCCTGTAGTAGCGCTAGTCCCTCCATTTCCAAAATGTGGTCTGCCATATTTGTAGATTGACACCTGAATGCCGTAAAATATTTTAAAGATAAAAGACTATTGTAAATTCGTCTGATTAATTGTAAATTAATTCCGGGTCTTTCTGGCTATGACTGTAGTCTTATTGTTTTATCTTCACTTTTAAACTTAAGAATGAAGTTAAAAATGTCAAAAGTCAAAAATGTAACCGATAAAAAACATTTCCAAACATTTCCAAACATTTCCAAACATTGCCAAACATTGCCAAACATTTCCAAACATTGCCAAACATTGCCAAGCATTTCCAAACTATTTCCAAACATTGCCAAACATTGCCAAACATTGCCAAACATTGCCAAACATTGCCAAATATTGCCAAACATTGCCAAACATTTCCAAACATTTCTCGTTCTGGAAACCTCCCAAACTTATATTTGTCGTCAAACCTGCCTGGCCTCCGATCCCCTGCCCTCCCCTTTTCTTGTCCTGTCCTACCCTCATATCCTGTCCTGTCCTCTCTTCTATACCTGTCCTGTACTACTCTCTATATCTGTCCTCTCCTGTCCTATTCTTCCCTCCTGTCTTGTCCTAACAACCCGTAGGATCTGTCCTGCCTTTTCCTGTCCTGTCTTGTCCTGGCATGTCTTGTCTTAGCATGTCTTGTCCTGTCCTGTCTTGTCCTGGCATGTCTTGTCTTAGCATGTCTTGTCCTGGCATATCCTGTCCTGGCATGTCTTGTCCTGGCATGTCTTGTCCTGGCATATCTTGTCCTGGCATGTCTTGTCCTGACATATCTTTTCCTGGCATGTCTTGTCCTGGCATATCTTGTCCTGGCATGTCTTGTCCTGGCATATCTTGTCCTGGCATATCTTGTCCTATATTGTCTTTTCCTAACAACCACCCTGTCCTCCCTCCCTCATATCCTGTTATATCCACCCTCATGTCTTGTCCTGTCCTCCGCTCCCCGTCCTGTCCTCGCTCCTCCCTCTTCCTGTCTTGTCCTGTTCTCCGCTCCCCCTTTCTATAATTATCTAATTCTACAATCCTTCATAAATAAGTGATAACAAATTATAAAGAAAATTTCCTCGTTACAAAATCCAATATTTCAAACATGAGATCCGGACTTTTGTGTGGATATCCAATTTGGACAGTTTAAAAATTTAGGATCATTGCTTTTCCCTAGGGTGTAACCATCACGAGATTAATCCATTATAATTAAATCAAATAAATCCATAGATCTTTATAACATGGAGATCTGATTCTGAGTTCTGACTCCTGATGGTGTAAACTTTTTTTCATACTTGATCCAAATCCAGAATTTATAGTTTAAAATATCGACACCTCGTTGAAAAGATATTATGACGAAAAATTATGATTTGAGGCGAGTTATCTCTACAGACTATGGTCAATTTCAATTCGAACCGGACGGACCCCTTGTACCCAAAGTGAATAAATACTAAAGTGGAACAGACTAAGGAAACGACGACAGGTTGGGCCATAAGGTTTTATTTGGTTTGGAAATAATTTCATGAAAAGATTTCGTTTGGAAAGTAAAGACTAGAAAAAATAGACTAAAGACCCATGTAAATGTCGTCTTCAGATAGAACTTCGAAATTTTCACGATTTAAAATCAAAATTTTTTGTACGTTTCTATGTAGTTTATATGTAAATACTATTTAGTCGCTTAATCAATTCATTGATTTTGCCTGGCACTTCTAATTCTAAAGAAATTTATCTTTAAAACTGATTAGTTTTGTTTCAAATCTCCCTCCATTTTANCCCGGCCTATCGTAGGCCATTTTACTGTACCCGGCTTATCCTAGGCCATTTTACTGTATTCGGCCTATCGTAGGCCATTTTACTGTACCCGGCCTATCATAGGCCATTTTACTGTACCCGGCCTATCGTAGGCCATTTTACTGTACCCGGCTTATCCTAGGCCATTTTACTGTATTCGGCCTATCGTAGGCCATTTTACTGTACCCAGCCTATCGTAGGCCATTTTACTGTACTCGGCCTATCGTAGGCCATTTTACTGTATCCTGCCTATCGTAGGCCATTTTACTGTACCCGGCCTATCGTAGCCCATCTTGACCTGCCCCAACTAGCTTAGTTTAGTGTTTAATCAGATCCTACCATGACAGCAGCAGCTGATGTTTGTCCTCCGCTTGGAATATGATCTCCCTCTAGGATCCTAAACCCATCTACTCCTGCACTATACTTTACAGTATAGGTCTTTCCATCATCTCCTATATAGCTGTACTGACCAATCCTAGAAAATAACAATATCTTTAAAAGAATAGGTATTTCCATCATCTCCTATATAGCTGTACTGACCGATCCTATAATACAACAACATATGAATTTAGCATACCGTCCCGGTTTGCCCTATATAGTCTGTGATTGTACTGTACAGCTGGTAAAAAGCGGCCCGGTACGTGAAATGAACCGGAGCTTGAAGTGATACTAAAAAGCTATAAGAAAAAGTGTTTCAAAATATAAGAACATTTCTTATTTTAGCACCAAAATATTCTGTTTTGAATGATTCTGATAAAAATACGATTTAAACAATAAGTTGATTACGGACTTTTAAGGGACAAGTATTAATAAATTTTTGTTTAATAATTTCTTCAGAGCTTCACTAATAGAAAACTGACGCTATCTAATCCATTGTTCTGGCCGTAAAAAGACGCAACTCTAAAAAAAGAAAAGGATATCGTCCATTTAGGAAACTGTTCCATATTGTATGACGTTTATTTTAATCTGTCTTTGTAAAATAACAGTGTTCTTACAATAACTGTTTCTTTCTTTAACTGCAAATAGAAATGAGCTCTGAGCTGAAAATTTTAGAATTATGGATATCGAGATCAATGCTTGATCTCCTCTTTTTCTTGATCTCCAGATTAAATAATGCTTGTTCTCCTCTTGTTATTAATATCCAGATTAATTAAGCGATCGGGATTAAGGATATCCCATTCTAAAGTTTTCAGCTCTGAGCATAATGCAGTGAGGAGAAAACAAGAATCCAGTGTTACCCAATTCTTACAGAAAGATTAATAAGTCAAACGGCCCTCGATCAATTACGATATGACATGTAATTGTACTTCATGTACCAATGGATGCAGCCTAGATCTGCTGTATAAAACGTGGTGGAATTATTAAAGATTGGGTTCACCAGAAGGGGAATGTTCGATTAAATGTGCATACGATTACATTAAGCTGATAAATCCTCGCACCGGTTCTAATAATAAAATAATATCTGACCTGTTATTATTTCCCTGTGATTCCTCCTTGAACACGTGACCATCCTCCTGCGCAAATGCAGAGCCAAATTTTCCATCTCCTGAGTTGAAGCGCTGTTCCTGCAGTATCTTAGCTAAACTTGAATCACCCTGGAACTGAGGGCCAGCCAGGCAGCTGTAAGCCAACAAACCAACCTGGATATTTATACCGTGAGAACCAAAAAAACTCTAGAATAGGAAGACGACTTCCAGACTCTATTTATTGCTTTAAATAGTCCAATGAACATGTGACATAGCAATTGCGGCGTGATCACAGACAGGTTTCATTGCACAAGTAATTAAATAAGACACAAGCAAAACTATTTGCTTTGGAACAATATCAAATACATTTGACCATTGCTTTAATGTCGTCTTCCTATTCCACAGTTTTTTGGTTCTCATTGTAAAGGTTAGATTTGACTATGAGAAATTGAAAATTCACAAATCATAATTTTCTAATCTCTAATCAAAACTTCTCCTTTCGAAGAGCTATTGTAATATAGAGTTATACTGCTGCGTCAAATCAAAACTCGAGGAGCTACGAGATCACAAAGCTGTGCAAATATTGTCGTATAAATTTGACCATGTATTACATTTTACGTTCACAAATCTCTGGAATATTTCCTTAATCCCTATTTTTCTTTGGACTGCCTGAAAATGTGAATAATGTTCTGTATGTTTGTTGATGTTTGGTTGATACTAATATACGTAGTACAATCTCAACTCTCTGTGTAAACAAAATCCTCTCGAGGCAGTAAACAAACATTCATTATTAATATGCGTAATATTGTGATTACTCCACCAATACTGTTTGCATAAACCTAGGGCGAACCATACTAAATTGCAATGCGATATTTCAAAGTTTGAATACAGGGTGTCCCACGAAACATGACAGTTGGTGAATAGTTTAGAATGTCTTCTTCCAGAATTTGTTAAGTTGTTTGATATCAATTAGACAATAATACAAATATTGCGTGGGAGTCATGTTCTAGTAAAATTGGTTTCAAAGTAAGATATGTTTCAGAAAAAGATTATTTAACGAAATAAACTGCAAAAAGTCTTTAAAATCTAATAAAGTATATGAAAGACGACTTTCATAACTCTTTACCAACTGTCATGTTTCGTGGGACACCCTGTACTCGTTTTTTAAAATCCAAATTACCATTTATTGACTTAAATTTAGGGCATAGAATATCACTTTAAAAATCTAAGGTTTGATTATATTTAAAAATTAGTTTTTGTTATTTAGACTTTAAAAGGACTTGAGAATGTTAAACATAAAAAATATGAGTTTGTGATGAAACATGTTTGTATTTTTTTCGTGTTTAAACAAATAAGGAACAGGGCTGTCAGATTGTCTTTATCCTTCACTTGTGACTAAATTGAAATCTAAATTCTTGAAATGTTTAAATTGTTTTCTAAAAGCTGACAAGATCAAGCTGTTTGAAGAAAACTACATTTATTGCTTTTAAAATCTACAATAACAGGATCAAATGTGAAATAAAACTTGTTAAAACGTTTTCTACTCACAGTGGGAGAGGGTTTTGATTTGATTGCTTCAAACAGAGCCGACGAATGTCTAGTGTGCTGCTTTTAGTTTAAAAGGACTGCTGCTTATAGTTTAAAATGGACTGCTGCTTATAGTTTAAAGGGACTGCTGCTTTTAGTTTAAAGGGACTACTGCTTTTAGTTTAAAGGGACTGCTGCTTTTAGTTTAAAGAGACTCCTGCTTTTAGTTTAAAGCGGAACTAAAATAGAAAAAACACGATTTTCTAAAGAGGAATAAGAGGGTAACCTTGAAATACGTTTACGATCCATTTAAAATGTGCTGTATTTTTTTTTTGGCAGAATTTGTCCCGTTATAGTATGTTTCACCTCAGAGTATTAAAGGGGGTTGACTAAGACATAAACAGGTTTCCTACTTTACTTTAAGTGTAATATTTAACCTTTGACCAGAACAAGACAGGCTAGATTCTAGAAATGGATTTAGTTAATCTTAGGGTATTTGAAAAGTGTATCAGCGGTTGACAGATAATCTGCGTTGCCGTAAACACCCCCCCCCTCTCCTTGCCTTTGCTGGAACATTAAATGTTTTTTTGTAAAACCGGTAACAGTCCCGAAATATAAAATTTTAGTTTCAAAACTGATGGAAGTCTAGTCTCTGATATCTGTAGGAAGTTTAGAACCTGATCAATTATTCATTGAAGATACTGGACATTTTTTTTTCTTCTTTGTTTTAAAATGTAAACAAAAAGAACATGTTCACAATTTAAATAGAAGATGGGCGCGAAGCGCCCTAAAAGCCTAGTATATATACAAATTTGGCTTGTCTGTCTGTTTGGGTGTCTGTTTTTTTGTTTATATCCAATAAACGTCAAAACGGCTAAACGATCAGGCCCAAATTTTGTGTGGGACATCACGTGACTACAAGGAAGGTTTATGAATGATAAAAATTTTAAAAATGTGTTTTAAATGTTTTTAATTTTGTAAAAAAAAATAAATTCTTGAAAATTCGCGAATTCTTTTTAAAAGATCCGCAAAATTTTTTTCTTCTTTGTTTTAAAATGTAAACAAAAAGAACATGTTCACAATTCAAATAGATGGGCGCGAAGCGCCTAAAACCCTAGTTTATTTATTTTTCTTATCCATGCAATTGCAATTGTGGTCTAAATATTTCAAGAGTTTGAAATGATTACATTTTACAGTTATTTGTTAAACTCACAGTTAGGATGTGTTTAATCATATTGTTCTGGGTAGGTCTTGGAGTAGAGAGGGGGGAGAACTAACCTTTCAAACCCTACTCCACGTCCTTTTATACATAGACAAGGAAACCTGTATACTGTATAGTCTGCAATACATGCAGCTAGGGGCATTTCTTCGCTTACAAGACAGATACAGATTACAATGATCTGACATGAGAGCTAGGTTGGTCTTTTGCTCTGTGTCGCTAAAAGGAACTGTAAGCGAACGTTCATTCAAAGATGGGATGATGCCCAATTCACGACGGTACCATTAAAAGGGTTTTTTGATCAAGAGTATAATGAATTTAATATAAATGGTTACAATTTTTGAAAAGTGAAAACTAGTTATTTTCAATTGTGGTTTCTTATAAAAAAGTGACTTGCGCATCTGTAGGAAAACGTGTAGGATTTATCACAAATCACAAAAAAAACATTTTCAAGCTACGACAATGTTTTTCACATCGTGGATCATGGATCAATAAAGGTATCAAGGGTACCGTTGTGGCCACCTTTGACTGGGGGGTCACTCGAAAGTATGCTTACAGCCTACTCCTACTCCTACTCCTACTCCTACTCCTACTCCTACTCCTACTCCTACTCCTACTCCTACTCCTACTCCTACTCCTTCTCCTTCTCCTACTCCTAATCCTACTCCTACTCCTACTCCAATGTTAGCGGCCAATATTAAAGTTTTGAATAAAGAAATAGTTTAAACTTCTATTTGTATAGTTCTAATTCTAAAAATAGAAAGAAGATTCAAACTTTTAAAAAGTTTTCTCCACGCTATATGTTCAAACTTTACTTTCCTGGAAGTAAGAAAAGGCACAAAAAAACCCGCGTATTCATTTTGACATCCAGAGTCCGTTTAATGAATAATTGAGCCGCGTCTCAATTCCGCCAAAAACCGGTTTATTTTACAATATTTTCTCCTAGGAATACTAGAACTAGAATTATGTTTATTTTACAATTTCTTTTAAGAATACTAGAACTAGAAATATTTATTTTACAATATTTTTCCTAAAATAATAGAATTATAGAAATGTTTAATTAATGTTAATGTTTAATGCTTCTAAATTGTTTCAATATTATGGTTTTATTGACTCAATAATGCTTTTTGATACAAATAATATTTTGAACTATTCTTTTGCTCGGTTTAAAACAACTCTTTATGAATGAAGTTTTATTCAACAAAGAAAGAAAAATGTCTTGCACGGCCATTTATCTTGAATAAAACATGGAAAACTTGAATTAAGGATGCATTTTGCACCCCGGCCCAGTGCTAGAATTCAATGTAAAAGTCTGTGAGTCTTAAGAAACTGAGTTTTTGTCACAAACTCAAATTTTCTAATCCCTGTTTCTTTGAAACCTGATGGTGTAAACCTTTGATAATTCAAACTTAGGCTTTTTGGTCTAATAGAATTCATAGTTATCAAAGATGTACACAACCGACCACCTTATTAATTAATTAATCAAGTCACTTTATGTACCCGTTGTAGACGTGGTTTAATGACCCTTTCTACAAACCTAGGTACGTCATCAAGTTTAAGATAATTTATTACTTTAATTCATCATCTTGTAGTTTTCTCCCAGCTGTTCGTAATGTTCAAAACACCTGGAAAAATACATGGAACACTACTCTCTAAATACTTAACCATTTAGGGGGGAAACAACTAATTCTAAATTCATTGAGATCATATAATGATAGAGAAAACACTGCTCTGTACAGATTTATAGAGATCATATCATTTTAGAGGAAATACACCTTTTCATAGATTCATAGAGATCATATCATTAGGGAGGAAATACACCTTTTCATAGATTCATAGAGATCATATCATTATAGAGAAAACACTTCACCTAGATTCATAGAGATCATATCATTATAGAGAAAACACTTCTGTATAGATTCATAGAGATCATATCATTATAAAGAAAACACAATTCTTTATAGATTCATAGAGATCATATCGTTATTGAGAAAACACAACTTTCTAGAGATTCATAGAGATCATTATAAAGGAAAACAACTCTTTACAGACTTATAGAAATTTATCTATTTATTAAACACATAACTTTTTTATTTCACAGAGGGTTTATTATTATTATAAAGGAAACACAAATCGTAAAGATTTATTCATAAATTCATATTTTAAACGAAACAAAATTTTGCGGATTTCGCGTTGTTAAATTTCCAAAAATTAGATAAAATGAAAAATATTAAAAGATTGAATTTTTATGAATTTATCTAATGTATATTAAATATTCACCCATGATGGGTTAAATTCCAATAAAACTTAGATTTGAAAGACTACTGTTAGACGCAAGTTATGTTTTTAAATAAACATGGGAGTGCAGTGACGAATTCGATATCGTCTATCTACAGTTTGATGTCCCCACTGTACATATTTTTTAGGTTAATGTTTCCACGAAAATGTAAAATATTGTTTTGGACATTGGTCGGCTTTGATATCAATACAATGAAGACGACTTTTATAAGTTCTATTTTCTCACACGCTTTTTTTAAGTAAAACAAACAGAAGCTTTTTAATTTACAGCCTATCTTTGCTTTCATGTTAATGTTATGTTAATGTTTTCACTTAAAAGGTTCCATTACTCTGTCCAACTTAATATAGAACGCTCAGTGAACCACAAATTTTCTATTTTGAAGACGACATTTAAAAATAGAATTCATTGAAATGTTGAAAACATGTCTGCAGATACTGTTTTGGAACATAATACAATGATGATTTTAAATCTTTCAATGAATTATTTAAGAAAAAAAAATTGAATAAATGTCGATATATTGTTTTTAAAAAGTGTGTGGTAGTGACTAGTGAGGGTAGTGGGAAGTTAAAAGAAAAATTATTAATTGAATGTTGAAATATTGGTTTTAAAAAGTGTATAGTAGTGAGGGTAGTGGGAAGTTTAAGAAAAAATAATTAAATAAATGTTGAAATATTGTTTTTAAAAAGTGTATAGTAGTGAGGGTAGTGGGAAGTTTAAGAAAAAATAATTAATCAATTAATTTAAAAAGAATAATTATTAGTTAAATGTTGATATATTAGTTTTAAAAAGTGTATAGTAGTGAGGGTAGTGGAAAAATTAAAGGAAAAATTATTCATTAAATATTGTTTTTAAAAAGTGTGTGGTAGTGAGGGTAGATGGACAGTTTAAGAAAAAATAATTGATATACTTGCAAAAGTACAATAATTTTTTATTGTAAATCCTTGGTAACAATTTTTCAGAAGATATATACGTGGTTTATCTACAAAGGATGAAATTGTAATGACGACCTGCAACTTTTTTAATTCTGAAAATTTGAAAATTTGAAAATTAAATGACTTGGTGATTTAAGCAACAAATTTAAAGCTACAGGGCACCATCAAAATCAGGAAATAAGCTGATAAAATTCCGTACAGTCGTCTCTGCTCTTTGTAGGTAACCCTGCAGCGTACTTTAAAAACACCTTTTAGATTAAAGCTTTAGTTTTGTTAATAATTTGACGGGTTAAAAGTTTGTTTTAGACCCTTACTATTCAGGGTTATTCACAAAAAATAAGACTTTAATAACAACCTTGAACTTGTGAAACATAGCAATCAACAGATTACATTTGGTATTCTGTCTTGAAGAAAGTTTTAATACGGAAATATTTGTCATATTTCAGTTGCATGAGCATTAGCAAAAATTTATTTTCTATTTTTATGCATAAATGTATTTATAGACACCATTGTGATGACTGAAGAGGAACTGGATAACAGGGTTGATCTTCATATATCATCTTCAAGCCTCCCCTGCAACATACAATAATTGATCTTCATATATTATCTTCAACACTCCCCTGCAATATACAATAATTGATCTTCATATATCATCTTCTACACTCCCTTGCAACATAGAATAATTGATCTTTATATATCATCTTCAACACTCCCCTACAACATAGAATAATTGATCTTCATATATCATCTTCAACCCTCCCCTGCAACATAAAATAATTGATCTTCATATATCATCTTCAACCCTCCCCTGCAACATACAATAATTGATCTTCATATATCATCTTCAAGCCTCCCCTGCATCATACAATAATTGATCTTCATATATCATTTTCAACCCTCCCCTGCAACATACAATAATTGATCTTCATATATCATCTTCAACCCTCCCCTGCAACATACAATAATTGATCTTCATATATCATCTTCAACCCTCCCCTGCAACATACAATAATTGATCTTCATATATCATCTTCAACCCTCCCCTGCAACATACAATAATTGATCTTCATATATCATCTTCAAGCCTCCCCTGCAACATACAATAATTGATCTTCATATATCATTTTCAACCCTCCCCTGCAATATGCAATAATTGATCTTCATATATCATCTTCAACACTTCCCTGCAATATTCAGTAATTGGTAAATTGATTTATTTTTTATCGACTTATTGATTGATGGATTGACTTCTACTTTTTTTTAACTACATTTTGAATGTTTGGTTTATTGGTGTATTAAGCAATTATTTGATTTATCAAGATATTATTTAATTGATTAATTGGTTAAAGGATTAGGTAATTCTTTGATTTATCAAGGTTTTATAAAATTACTTAATTGGTTGATTGATTAAGAAATTGTTTGATTTATCTATATTATTTAATTGATTAATTGATTGATTGATCTTCTATTTACCTAAAGACAATAAACCCCTGTTCTACTAGACTAGGTCCAATGTTGGTGCAGATTACTGTATCTGCTCTGTTCCCTCTAATCTCAACATAATATCAACTTAGGCTCAGAGTTGGGAATAGAATGATTAATTGGTCAACCTGTAAACAGGTTTAAAAGGGTGAACCAATAAGCATGGGAATTTCAAAACTCGACGTTTAAATTACCAACGCTTTTCATTTTTTATTGGGAAACTTGTAAAATTCATTTAAATTTTAATCTAATTTACTGAGTTACTCATAAAAGATGAGACTGTATAGTGAAGACCTGAAACTCTTTAAACGTTATATTTGGTTTGGTTTTCAGCCTTAAATATTGTATAATTTGGCAAAGAAAGACAGGATACATAGAACTTAAGTTTTATACTTTATGGGTAGCCCTGTATTGGTATTTAAAGTTGTTTATTTAATGAGAAAGGAAATTAAAAACCTAAAAGTTATCATTTCTCCCTTATTGTTGAAGTTGACTGGAACTGTAGATTGTTATGCTCAAATCTCAAACTTTCTTCTTCAAGTACACTTACAGCATCCTGATAGTACATAATATATAGAGTACATACTGCTCAAGTACACTTACAGCATCCTGATAATACATAATATATAGAGTACAAACTGCTCAAGTACACATACAGCAACCTGATAATACATATTGTAGAGTACATACTGCTCAAGTACACTTACAGCATCCTGATAATACAAAATTCAGAATACACTGCTTAAGTACACTGACAGTATCCTGATAATACATGATTTTAAGTACACAATGCTCAATACACTTACAGCATCCTGATAATACATATTTAAGAGTACACAATTTTCAAGTACGCTTGTCACTTAAACCATCCTGCTGCACAATGCTCAGCATATATTGCATTGCATTGCGCAAAGTTCACAGAACAAATTACCCAAAATGTAATAATTACCATTATAGTATGGTATTGCACTTGCAGTAGTGTACATTTTAAATAGAACTCAGAACAAAAAAAAGCCTAAAGCGTTTTACAGAGTACAAAGTGAATAGCACAAAGTACATTTTTACAAGATATTTAGTTGAACATTTTCTGATTCAATTAAAAAAATCTAAAATGTTTTAGTATTAGCCTCACCTTAATCTTATGATTCAAGCCAGTTTCATAATCGAATAGGTTCATATCGAAGAGAATCTCCCCGCCCAGCTCTAGCTCCAATCTATCCATGGTGGCCTGGACCAGGTCCTCGTCCAGACTGTCAGAGATGGACTCCTAAATATTCAAGGTTTAAAGTCTGTTTCCGACCAATTATTTTTTTTCAATCGTTCAAAAAATATTTTCTATCCATTTCGTTCATATGTTGTTGAACGATTGTTCAGTAAAATTGTTCTTTCAATAAAGAAACTGTCGTTTTTTCAAAAGTTTGTTTGACAAAATTGTTTATTCAGTAAAAAAAAACAATCGTTTTTTCAAGTTCTTTCAAAAGATTTTAAACCAGTTGTTTTTTTCGTTTGATTTAAAAAAATTGTTTTTCCCTTTCTCATAAATGACACCATCGTTCTATAAAAATGTCGTTCGATCACCAAAACGATGCCCGCCTATATGCAAGCAGATATTGAAAAGAAATGTTCAAAAAATACACAATACACACCTGGAACCAAAGACCAGATGGATGAAATGCTATGGTTGCTTCTCCCTCAATAGTAATCTCTGATTGCATGACGTTTGACATCTGACCTCGAGATCTCATCTCCCTGGTAGGACGGGACCACGAGTACAGACGTTTCCTACAATTTAATAAATTTAAAGGGACTGTGAGCGTAATTACAAGTAACCCTCCATGAAAAGATGATAAAGTTGAATTATAGACCAAAACATGTTTGATTTCAAATAGAAGAAACCGAATGCTGCTCACTCTGGTTAGTCCAAGTTAAGACAGTCATGTTAAGAAATTTGAAGGGACTGTTAACGTCATTTCAAGTGATTCTTGAATTAGAGGTCCATATCCGATTCACAAACCAGACCCGTTGAGCATTCAGAAATACATGATAAAGATACAATTAGTTTTCTTTCTAAAAACTATTAATTTTTAAGTACGGGTTTTCTGTAGCATCATGGCTTGTGAAAAAATTGACTATATATATATCTAATTATCTTTCTTTTTAAGATGGAGAAGATTGTTACTCAGTTAAAGATTTAAAGGGAGTTGTTGTAAACTCTTAAAATTATCTCTTTCGTGCTATTCATGAATTAAATAAATCTTCTTTGCTGTTTTGAATCCAAAACCCCATGACTTAGATTCCAGTGACATTTTTTTCAGTTGTTTTTTCCAAAAACTTTTCTCCTGAATTTCTAGCAAAAGTGATATTAATAGTTAAGAAACAGTATTTGTATATCTGAAATATCAGAGCTGAAAACTTTAGAATGAGATATCCTTAATTCTGATTACTTAATCTGAGTATCTGAGTACACACTTTTGATTTTCTTCTTAAACCGTTCTTTCTTGGATATTGTATAGAGACAAAAATAAAACCCGGATTTTTTAATTTAGAGAGTCCCTCCCGTTTCTGTATATAATCTTAAATTGCGCGCAAAATTTCAATTTTATCGGCTTCATATACGCGACTCTGATTGGTTGAATTTTATATACTTTTCAAGATACAAGTACAAGATTAGGTTAGTCTCGATATTATGAAAACGAGAGGATCAAGCAATCATCTCAAAGTGCACCATTCTAAAGTTTTCAGCTGAGGTTCAGTATTTATATAAACGTATGTAAATATAGTATTTTGAAGGAAGGATTTATTTAAAACAAGTTTTAACACGTTTATCATTTCCATCATACTAGTTTATCATTTCCATCCTACACGTTTATCATTTCCATCCTACACGTTTATCATTTTCATCCTACACGTTTATCATTTTCATCCTACACGTTTATCATTTCCATCCTACACGCTTATCATTTTCATCCTACACGTTTATCCAGTGATATTGGATGGACAGAAACAAAATATCAATATTGTTTTCTTTGTTATAAAATAATATGGTTGTTTTTGTAGTCGAAACTCTCTACCACAAGGGAATAGTTAAAATATTGTTTACTTTCCCTTTAAGGAAAACATTATTTTAACTCATTCTTACCCTCTAGTCTGTTTTATACGATTTAAGACTTTAGCTTCATTATGTATATTGTCTGTCTGTTTGTTTGTATCCAATAAACGTCAAAACGCTGATTGGATCAGGTCAAAATGTGTTGTGGCAACTCACATGACCCCAGGGAATGTTTATGGAAAGGAACTATGACAAAATTTAACGAGGAAAAGGTTTTTTTTTATTTGAGAAATCTATTAATATTAATCTCAAAGAGATGCTAAGTTTATTGTATTTCTTATGTTTTTTAGAATTTATATGTGAATATATGCTTACAGTAATTTGTACTTCCTGGCTTAAAAAAATTTAATTTTAACCTTTCTTTTGTCTCTTTCCGGCCGGGCATGGTGACTTGTCTAACAGGAAGTGAACTTATATCCTCTATGTACATGTACAACTATGTACAATGTATGATATACTGTACAAACTACTGTGCAAACTGTGGCGAAGTAGAAAGTAGAATGTAGTTGAACGGGTTTCTGAGTTTAACTAACTAACCCTACTTTAACTCACTATCTATCTACATCTTTCGGTTTCGTAATCTATGTGCCAGGCCCTTTCTTCCCCCCCCCCATACTCCACCCCAAGATCAAAATATTTTTTCTTTCAAATAAAAGAATTTTTTATTTTAAACATTTGACGAGCAATAAATTACAAAATAACAAATCTACAAAATTAAAATTAAAAATGACCTATCCTTCAGAAATCCTGTTTTTTCTTTTGCAGCGTAAATAGAAAGATTTGTGCACTGCTTGCAGGAGAAACCCTTTCAAAATGGACAAGGAAAATGTTTAGACAAATAACAAGAAAAAAACATAAAATTTAAAATGTTTCCGTCATAAAAATTCCGTTTAATCGCTAGAAAAAAATAGTTAAATCATAATATTTAACTTCAAATAAAAATTTATGAAATATCTTTTAAATTTACATATATTCTATTTAAACGGTTTCATGATTTTATTAAAGAGGGGGAAAATGAAAATAAATGGTATTTTTTGACTGCATATTTGTTATATAAGATCACGTGATTGAAACTTATGCAAGCCCGAAATCCTGTTTTTAAGAGTTACTACGCCACAACTACAGAGAAAGCCTGAGTTGGGAATTTAAACTACTGAGTTTAGGATTAGTTTCATCATTTAATCTAAGGACTTTCTTAAGACAGATGTTAACAACCATGTACAATGTTACTTTTGTTCTAGAATTCTTGATTGAGATATCTTCGTTTACTCTCTGAAAAATTATGATAGTGGTGTATCTATAATTTCATAAACTCTAGGCTCACAACCCAATTGATGAGTTGCACTACGTGTACATTGTCATTGTCTTGCCTTTGGCAATCATAAATAATATGTTTTTAATCATGTAAATTGTACAGTGTATATGCACTGCACAGAGAGAACATACAGTGATATCAGTTAAGTGGAATGACGAAAGTCCACCTAGTCAAATTTTTTCATCTGAAAAGTCGCCAAAGATTTTTTTGGAACTGATTTAATTTAAATATCTCTAGATATTCTTAAAACTGACAAGTTTTGTGTTGTTAATCACAGGATCAAGGGATAAAGGATTGATCTCCAACTTATGGAGAACAACAGATCAATTTAATTCCATTTTAATATCCCGTTATATGGTCCTACCCGGCAGTGATAACTTAAATTCAGGTTTCAAGCATTGATACTTAAATTTGAAAGTGTCCGCATTGGTTATCAAGATCAAGCATTTAGATTAACAATATCCAGACAAATTTCCGATCTCAGGGCACAATAACAGAGATAAAATAGACAAAAATTGCAAAATTCTCAGCAAAAGATTTAACTAAGAAGACGGTCATTGTGCTCTTTTCTGATCATCACTGTAAACAGTACACTGTTCACTGCAAATAAAAATGTACACAAATGTAGAATGAATTGAAATTTTTCCTAACAATTATTATTTTAAAAAGCCACTAAAAAATTATATTTTGAAAATAACCAGTGGTTAAAAGATGAATAAAAATAATTGTTCCAAGATTTTTAAAAATATTTTTGTTTTATTATCATAGACAAAATTAATATGACAGATATACAATGCTGCTTATATGATATTATTCTTAAGAATATATATTTATGGTTACAAAGCGATGTGTATTGTATAGATTTAAAAGCAATTATTTTACATCCACAGAAAAATATAAGTCGGACTCAGAGCTACCAAAATCAAGTAAATATCAACAATTTGACTATTTTTTAAACCATTTGCTTTGATCATTTTAAAGACTATTATAAAAGTTTACACTATATTTGAATCAGCTAGAGCAAGCTGTACACCAAGTGCGTGAACAGAGGGGGGGAAGGGGGCAGTGCCCACCTAGACCTGTAAAGAGGGGGCGTATCCCCCCCCTAGAACTCAGAGCTATAAAACTTTTACATCTGAAACTGAAGAATGAAGAGCATAGAAAAATTTATTTGCTGTTTTTTTGTGCTAGTTATGTTTGAAGGAGAGATAAAGCAGTACTTGCAAGGTATTTGGACTGTATTTGTACCTTTAAAGTCTCCAAGAAGCCAAATGTTTTGAATTTACAGTACACTGCTGTACACTGTTCAGTACAGATACATAGTATATAAATCAAAAAGGGACATGTACACCTAATGAATCAGCCTGCACTTTTGGTGAAATTTCTGTGTAAGTATAGTTCAATTTAATATTGTTTTTGTCGTACATTTATCCGTTAAAACGTATTTATAACTTTCATATTTTTTCAAGAATAACCTTAAAAGTTAAACATGAGACAAACACAAACTTTAAGTAAACATATTTGGCATCATAATCAAAAAATATCTAAAAATAAAACGCTGTAAAATTCTGGGCTCGGAACCACGCAAAAATCTTAGTTATCAATATTCTCAATAATATAATCTCAAAAACTCCGTGTTCAAAACTCGGTTTTCTGTTTCTAAGATATAGTTAAAGTTCCAGTCTCAAGGGAAAGAACTGTTAAGTACCAAAAGTACGATATCAGACACACGTGACTTCAATACATTTTGCGCTACTAAAATATTCAGACTGAAGAAACCGACGTCCTTGAGATTTTTAAACGTGATTTAGGATAAATATATAAACATTATATATGAATAAACGTGATTTAGGATAAATACGTAAATATGATAAATCAATAAACATAATTTAAAATAAATATATAAACATGATATATAAGTAAACAAACAAATGTATCAACGTAATTTAGGATAAATTCCAAAGACTTTTTTGTTTAAGGAAAAATCGATAAAGATACAAATATGTAAACATGATTTAGGAAAAGGATACAAATGTATAAACATGATTTAGGATAAAAATACAAATATATAAAAATGATTTAAGATAATGATACAGATATATAAACATGACTTAGGATAAGATACAAATATTAAAACATGATTTAGGATAAAGATACAAATATTAAAACATAATTTAGGATAAAGATACAAATATAAAAACATCATTTAGGATAAAGATACAAATATTAAAACATGATTTAGGATAAAGATACACATATATAAACATGCATGATTTAGGATAATGATACAGATATATAAAAATGATTTAGGATAAAGATACAAATATATAAACATGATTTAGGATAAAGATACCAATATATAAACATAATTTAGGATAAAAGATACAAATATTAAAACATAATTTGGAATAAACATAAAAAAATATATAAACATAATTTAGGATAGATACATAAATTTATAAATTTGGCTACGCTCAGTTTAACACGACCAAAGTTTAAATAAATACTTTATTGACTAAACTTATTGAAAATCTAATTTTAAGAAATCGAAAATATATATATCAAGGTGACGTGGCAGAATCAGAGCTCATCTTGCCACGTCTGAATATCCGGCTTCTAACTCCTCGGATCGTCTTCCGCCACAGTACTCCCCCCAAGAAGGCAAGGCGGAGTCAAGGTGGAGCTAAGACTTCTTT